>NC_079515.1:14508391-14634129 GCF_000801105.2 Raphanus sativus
CTTTCCCAGCTGGTCGGCGAACATCCGATTGACAAAGCCGCTGGTAGGTTGCTCCGGCGTTTTTCAGTCCGAAGGGCATCACCTTATGATATACCATGGATTTTACCCGTTTTTAACCATGGTATACTAGTATTTTTATATTAATATAATTTTGTTTTCTAGCCTGTTAGATATGTTTTCAGGTTCAGGAGCATTTCGTGAGAAAGTGATGTTTTTGGGAGCATTTTGGAGTACAAAGATGATACACCCGAGTTGACCATTCAAGAATAAGTCGGAAGTCCACACATTGTGATTACAATCGATCGATACTCATCCTGAGTCGTCGATCGATGCAGCTGAGAAGATCGCGTACTAGAAGATTATAATCGATCGATACACATTCAGTGTTGTCGATTGATATCGAGGACGGATTGGTTTAGAGCCGACACTTCACCAAGACTTCACCAAATTACGAGATTGCCCTGACGAGTTTTTAACCTAATGGAAATGCTTAAATACTCCTGCAAAGTCTTTTTGACGGCAAATTTGAAACCTTTGAAGCTTTGAAACTTTTCACAACCAAGCAGAGAGTGTGAGAGAGGAAGCGAGAGTTTTATTTGTTGAGAGAGATTGGAGAGATTTCTCATCTCCTTTTGTATTTCTACTTATTCTATTGTCGATCGATATCGAGGACGGATTGGTTTAGCCGACTACTTCACCAAGACTTCACCAAATTACGAGATTGCCCCTGACGAGTTTTTAACCTAATGGAAATGCTTAAATACTCCTGCAAAGTCTTTTGACGGCAAGTTTTGAAACCCTTTGAAGCTTGAAGCTTTTCACAACCAAAGCAGAGAGTGTGAGAGAGAGAGACTAGAGTTTTATTTGTTTGAGAGAGATTGGAGAGATTTCTCATCTCCTTTTGTATTTTACTTTATTCTATCTATGCAATTCTTTCATCTATCTATTGTTATGAATTGTTTAGCTATGTCTGAGTAGTCTACTTGTTAGATCTAGGGTTTAAATAGGTTTGTGGAATTAACTCCAAGCTATATTGCTAAGTTGTGATACTCATCAAATGGATTGTACCCTATGCTTGTTTTAGAGTAGCTAACTAGAACATAGATCACTAGGATCTTAGATTATCTTGAATTGTCCATTTGAGCGATGCATGTTTCCGTTGAGAAAAACGACAGTTCCTCCTTGAGACCTCGCGGTCATATTCGGTTCGCACCTAGGCAGATCTAGAAGCCGTCGATCGATACCACTGGTAAATCGATCGGTGCCGCGAAAGGTGTATCGCTCGATATCTCAAAAGGATATCGACCGACTCTTTTTCTGAGTCATCATGCGAAAGGTGTGGCCAGAGATCTAGATATTTTAACCAGTGATTCATTCACATATGTTAAGCGGCTGAGATCTATAGTATCATGCAAGCAACTTATTTAAGCATTTATAGAGATTATAATCTCCATCCTGAATAGAAACCCTATGTCTAGCACTCTTTATCCCATTTAAACAACCCTTCATATTGTTAGTTGGAGCAACTGCCTTGCTCATTTTAGGATTTGTTATTTTTATTTCCATCATATAAACCAACCTACCTAGGATTGATTAGTAGATTTTATTTAATTGGTTCCCTAGCTCCTCGTGATTCGATCCCTAAGTACTACAGCTGTACCTCTTATTTGAGAGAGTAAGCTCTACTGGGTAATTTGAGCACTATCAAATTTGGCGTCGTTGCCGGGAGCTTTGATCGCCATTAGATTTAATCTTATTAATCTTAGGTTTTCTTTTATCCCCTTTCTTATTTAAATTTTTTCTTGTCTTTTCAGGTACATGCACAGCAGTACCAGAAGCAACAAGGGAAATCAACTATTATTCTCAGAGGATCCTGCACACTTGGAACGCTCAATCCGCAAAAGACCTACGCTCCGCATCGATCGATAGAACCGCATTACCGTCGACTGACACGTTCAACGTGTCGACCGACACTCCGACCGCACCGTCGACCGATACTGTTCACCGATCTACATCGATCGATACTTCTAACCGTATACCGATCGACACTACGCGAAGCATGGTCGCGATTATCATTCTCACGCAGGGCGAGAATGGAAACCTGTATGACCAAGATGGTCATCTGCGTAATGCAACAGGTCAGAAACTAGATGCACAGGGAAACATAATCCCTGAAATTGAAGCTGAGGCTACAGGAGAAGCTCAAACACGATCGTTGGCAGACTATAACCGTCCAGACGAGTACTACACCAACAGATCAGCTATTCGACTTCCAGAGATTCAGAAGCCGAACTTCGAGCTCAAGCCTCAGTACTACTCTCTCGTGTCTCAGATACCTTATTCTGGGCAATCACACGAGCATCCTATGGACCATCTGGAGAGGTTCGAGGATCTTATCGCTGCTATTCGTATGGATGGAGTCCCCGAGGACTACCTACTCTGCAAGCTCTTCAAATACTCACTGATTGGAGAAGCTTCGCACTGGTTCAAGCAGCTACCTACAGGATCACTGACATCCTGGGCCGACATCAAAAACGCCTTCCTGCGTAATTTCTTTGATGAGGCACGCGCTGAAGACTTGAGGAGCAAAATAGCCACTTTCGCGCAAAAGCCTAGTGAGACTTTTAAAGACGCGTGGATAGATTCAAGTTCTTCCAGCGAGACTGTCCACACCATGGATTCAATGAAGTGCAGCTATAAAGCACTTTTACAGAGGTATCGCCTTAAGGTATCAGATGGCTCTTGATACTGCTAGTGAGGGAAACTTTAACACTAGGAATCCAAGAGAGGCTGTGAGACTTATTGAGAACCTAGCCAACAGCAGAAGCACCAAGAACACTGACTCTGACAAGAAGAAATCGGTTGCAGCCATAGGTGAAGACCAGATGAATGAAGTCAGAACCAAGATAGATGCATTACATGCTTTCTGGGATAACCAGTCTGCTCAGCTGAAGAAGGAGAGGCTAGAGAGGATGATACAGAGGAAGATGTGAACTACATTGGAGGTACTGGATTTCAAAGATATGGAAACCAGAGTGGAAACAGAAACTTTTTTGGCAGTGGTCAGAAGAGTAACTACAACCAGAGTTCACAGTATCAGAAACCCTTCACCAACACAAGGAACTACGGCAACTCAGCTTACCAAAACCCACCACCACCCACCCAAGAGAGTAAGTTTGATGCCATGATTGATAGAGTTCTGGAAGGTCAGCAGAAGCTTACAGTAGACTTCAATGGGAAGATTGATTCTGTCTTTAACAATCTGACCACGAGGATAGATACCATCTGCACTCAAGTTAAGAAACTTGAGACACAGATTGTCCAAACTGAAGACTCTATCAGGAGGATTGGAACTTCTAAGGAAGTAGGGGAAGGAAATAGGAGACACCACGTCAATGCTATCATAGATGATGATTTCTGGCAAGTGGTGAAATAGGAGAAGCTACAAGAAGGAGACTTTGAAGTGGAAAGTTCGCTAAGTCTCGGTGGATCACAATGGTGTCGATCGACACCAACTAGTCCACATCGATCGACATCGACGATGTCTTATCCGGACACGCTTGCAGACTGCAACACGGTTAGGATTTTGACACATGCTGAGTTCACGGCTTCTCACCCATACCCACCCACCCACACCTACGGAGATATCGACCGACGAGACGAGCCACTCATCGATCGACACAACGAAGAGAACCGTATCGATCGATCCTATTCTCCACCTATCGATCGACACGCACCTCTTATATACCGAGTGCAACTACCATCGAAAGACAGCAACCGAATCAATGCACTCAGACCCACACAGAAACCACAAGCTATCCCTACCGAAATAACTAGTAACCCTTCAGACACTACACCTATATCAGAAGTAACTGAAGGAAGAAGGTTAAGGAGTCGGAAGGAGAAGATTCCTAAGAACCTTAAGAGGGAAGCTATTGAAAAGGAGATTGATGGTTTCACTAAGAGAGTTATCGGAATCCCACTAAAGAAACCTTTTGAGGAGGTTTATTTCACAAAGAGATTGTGGATGTTCTTCAGAGAAACAAGGGAGACTGAAACTGACATTAGGAGAAGGTTTGACAACGTCAGAGAAGAGATGAGGAAAAGGATTACTTTGCTAAAGAAGAGTGATCCTGGGAAGTTTGCAATACCCTGAGTGGTACAAGGTATTGAATTTCCTCACGCACTATGTGACATTCGTTCATCAGTCAGTATTTTACCAAAGGTCATGGCAGACCATCTGGGCCTGCAAGTAGAGCCTTCACCACAGATCTTTACTTTCGTGGATTACTCTCAGAGAAACTCTGGAGGCTTCATCAAAGACCTAGAGGTACACATTGGTGATGCTATAGTCCCTGTGGATTTTCATGTCCTAGACATTAAGTTAAATTGGAACTCTTCCCTCTTACTTGGAAGAGCCTTTATGGCTACAGTAAGAGCCATATGTGACATGAAGACCAACAGGATGTGCTTGACTATGATAGATCCAGATATCCACTACGACCCTGTCAAGCTTGACAAACCACCAGCCAAATTAGTGGTAAAGGAAGATGATACTGGTATCATCGCAGTTTGTCATTGTGAAGTTGAGTACGAGACATAGTACTCGGGATAGATCGACAGTACTTTGACGTCATAGATCGACACATTCAAGTCAGAGGAGATCGACAACAACTATGGATCATCGATCGACAGAGACCCACCGGATGATGAACTCGATCTACCAGATCATTGCTACCCGAATTTCGCCATCCCACCCAACCGAAAGCAAGATGATTACTCAATAAGGAGTTGGGCAGATAGCGGATTTCATGAGAGTTTTGCAGTAGACACAGCCACCTCTTTCCACAGTGGAGACCACAGTGAAGAATATGATGAAGACTATTGGGAAGAGAGAGCTTGGGAAATCTACTTGGAGAATGACAGATTTGCACCACAATCGATCGACAACAAACGCCCATCATCGATCGATTATCTACTTCATCCAGCAAAACGACATCGTCCATCGATCGACATTGCCAGTATAATATCAATCAATATTAACCTGGACGACTTAAAGGACAAAATCGGAATTTCATCGATTAGGGCAACACATGGGTATAAAAGGTTGACGACCCAAGCCACGAAATTTCAAAACTTTTCACCTTCTACCCAGTAGCTTCCAGCATTCAGAGATTCATCAATGGAAGACTGCAACAACATGTTCAATCGATCAAACAGTGCAGCTAGACGTGCATCATCGATCGCCACCACCACACACCCATCGATCGACACCTTCAACAGAGCTCAACCGAGATCTCATGAACCTTATGATATCAGGAATGTTTCACTAACACCTGATGAATTTGGAATCTTCAGGGACACAGATGGCTATGCAAAAGCTATGGATGGAAGAGTTCTGCACATAACCAGAGAAGACATAGCAAACATCCTCCAAGTTGCCAATGGACCAGAAAACCTGTTCACACAGCAACGTAGCTATCCAAACATCCTGCAACATGTCCAGGACAACCACAACACCAACACAAGGGAGGATCCAGTTCCACAACACTTCGGTCCACCTCGACATTCACAATCGATCGACATCGTTTCAACACCGTCGATCGACGGCGGATATCCAGGATCGATCGACAGACCGAGAGTCCGATCCCCCGACAGACGACTGGAGTTTGGACGACGTGCCTTCACTACCGATGGATCCAGGAGATTCAAGTGGGAGGCTAAGGATGAATATGGTGTCTACAGAGATGAGTTTGACTATGCTAGAGGATTTGATGGTGAAGTCATCCATGTTACCAAGGAGCAAGTAAAGAGACTTTTGGATAGAGCATCCTTTTTTCACAAAGGTTGCTTACAACTTCCAATACACACACGCCCTTCCCATGCATACACACCACCACCAGTGCCCTACAGTAGAGAGGAGGTGGATGATATGGTGACTGATGTATGGAGAGCTCAGGCGCACCTTGAGGCAAACATGCGCACATTGGTGGAAGACACTTTCCAGCCTTTGGATGTCAGTTACAATTATTTCCGGAATGATATGGCTGAGATAAGAGTGGAGCTTGGAAACATATTAACCACGCTTGAGAAAGAGGCTACACCACCAGTATCGACCGACAGAGTACCTGTACCATCGATCGACATCGGCAAGACTACATCCATGGACCGACCGGAATGTTCATCACCTAAGAAAGATGAATGGGAGGTTGCTTACATCAATACACGGATTGGAGACGTCTACAACCCTCTCAACAACAATGTCGAATGGTTAAGCAAGAGGATCGATCTTCTTCAGAAAGAGTTGGACACAATTCGCCAGAATGACCAAGCTCAGAATACTACTTTTCCATCGATTGACAGGCCAAGACCAACATCGATCGATAGCGAGCCACCACCAGCAAGAGGACCAGGCACTACCGCAGCAGTTGACGAACTTAAACTTGAGCTGTATGACGCCATGGATGCTATGGAAAGAAGACTCAACGGGACCTGTGATACCATTGACTACACTGTTAACGAAAGGGTTAACAGCCTCTGCAGAACTACTCGCCACATGAAGGGCAATATACGTGCTCTGCAGTACCAAAGACAGTGTTCACAATCGATCGACGCAAGGGATTCTGCGTCGACCGACAGACCCGTTAGCGAAGTGACCGACGCGCATCTCGTAGCATCGATCGACATTGAGTCTTTAGCAGACCGAGATCAGTTTATTATGGACAGGATCGATGCATTACAGAGTGAGCTAAGGTTATTGTCCGTACACACCTACCAGACCATTGACAAGGAAGTTGACAAAATCGAATACATCGAGAATTCTGTGAGGAAACTTCAAGATACAGTCCTCCAGATAGATAAGAAGCAACTACGAGCAGACGATGCCACAAGAAGCTTCGTCGCCACATGGTTCAACAGTAGGAGACAAAAGATTGATGATTGATGTCCGGCAATCAGCAGTTTCTGCACCCCATGAGTCACTCACCTACCACAGTCAAGCTAAATGACTTTAACCAAGCGCTGAGTGGGAGGCAACCCACTATTAGGTTTTCTTTTTCTTTATTTTATTTTATTTTCTTTTTGCTTTTATTTTTCGATTTTATTTTGCAGTTTTTATTTAAGATCCAAATAGAATGATAATTCCATCGACCGACATTCAACATTCATATCGCTCGACACCACACGACCATTACTAACGATCGACGTAGACCACTACGAATCGATCGACATCTTGTCGATCAGGTTTATTCATTCTAACTTGTTATATTTATTATGTTTTATTTATTTACCTCACCACAGGATGTTACACTGGGACAGTGTAATTTAAGTCTGGGGGGGAGTTTACTAATATGTGTTTTTATTTTAGTTTTTATTTTTCAAATTTATTTTTCGCATAAGTATTAAATAGGAACATTGATATGGATTATTATTTGATTGTCTGACCACTCTTTAGCACCATTCTAGATTAATAATTGCAGATAGTACTAAAGATGCTAAAGTGGATCAACTTGCTATCTATATTCACTAGCTAAGATTGTTTGAAGGAACCAAAGCTGACCTCCAACACTAATACTGACTTATTTGCCTGTATTGGGGCTTGGATATCACTGGATCGGAATCCTCTTACAAGTCTGGAAGGTAAAAAGTCTGTGTGTTTCTGGTTCCCTTACTTTGCTCTCTTCGGCATCTCGAGATCTAAGTTTATGTTATAAAAGATTGAAATGATTTCTTGAGAGGCAGAGGGATAGGTAAATTACCTGCGACCCCATTATTCTAAATCTCGAGGATGATCACACATTGTGGAAACGAGGTATAGGTAAATTACCTGAGACCCCATTAATCGCTACACTTTGTCAAAAATGTATGAGTTACAATGCAAATGTCAATGAGATGGACTAGATGACCTTTGTGACATCGAAACCTATTGAAATTGAAACTAATAAGAGATTCAGTGAAGAGAGAAGAGGGGAGAAAGGGATCAGAGAAGACTACCTGTGTGTTCAGATACTTGTTTGAGTTGAATCCATGTGTTCTTTGATCGATACTCCCAAGGTAAAGCCTGCACTTTATTTTATGTTAAGAAATGAGATTAGTAGAGGGGAATGTCAGATGAGAAATGCTAAGTTGTTGACTAGATGAGTTTAGTTGCTAAGCTAGGATAAGGCATGATGAACTTCTGTGATTAGGATTTTAGACATGAATTGCAAACTCATAGAGTGATGACTTCAATATATTGAATCCTTGAGTTCCTGCTATTTCCAAACCTTTTCCAAAGACTACTGTTTTTGCTTGAGGACAAGCAAAGGAGTAAGTCTGGGGGAGTTGATATACCATGGATTTTACCCGTTTTTAACCATGGTATACTAGTATTTTATTATATATTTAATCTGTTTTCTAGCCTGTTAGGTATGTTTTCAGATTCAGGAGCATTTCGTGAGAAAGTGATGTTTTCGGAGCATTTTGGAGTACAAGAGATGATACACCCGAGTTGACCATTCAAGACTAAGTCGGAAGTCAACATTGCGATTACAATCGATCGATACTCATCCTAAGTCGTCGATCGATGCAGCTGAGAAGATCCGCGTACTAGAAGATTATAATCGATCGATACACATTCAGTGTTGTCGATCGATATCGAGGACGGATTGGTTTAGCCGACTACTTCACCAAGACTTCACCAAATTACGAGATTGCCCCTGACGAGTTTTTAACCTAATGGAAATGCTTAAATACTCCTGCAAAGTCTTTTTGACGGCAAGTTTTGAAACCCTTTGAAGCTTGAAGCTTTTCACAACCAAAGCAGAGAGTGTGAGAGAGAGACTAGAGTTTTATTTGTTTGAGAGAGATTGGAGAGATTTCTCATCTCCTTTTGTATTTCTACTTTATTCTATCTATGCAATTCTTTCATCTATCTATTGTTATGAATTGTTTAGCTATGTCTGAGTAGTCTACTTGTTAGATATAGGGTTTAAATAGGTTTGTGGGATTAACCCCAAGCTATAATTGCTAAGTTGTGATACTCATCAAATGGATTGTACCCTATGCTTGTTTTAGAGTAGCTAACTAGAACATAGATCACTAGGATCTTAGATTATCTTGAATTATCCATTTGAGCGATGCTTGTTTCCCGTTGAGAAGAACGACAGTTCCTCCTTGAGACCTCGCGGTCATATTCGGTTCGCGCCTAGGCAGATCTAGAAGCCGTCGATCGATACCCTACTGGTAAATCGATCGGCGCCGCGAAAGGTGTATCGCTCGATATCTCAAAAGGATATCGACCGACTCTTTTTCTGTGTCATCATGCGAAAGGTGTGGCCAGAGATCTAGATATTTTAACCAGTGATTCATTCACATATGTTAAGCGGCTGAGATCTATAGTATCATGCAAGCAACTTAAAGCATTTATAGAGATTATAATCTCCATCCCTGAATAGAAACCCTATGTCTAGCACTCTTTATCTCATTTAAACAACCCTTCATATTGTTAGTTGGAGCAACTGCCTTGCTCATTTTAGGATTTGTTATTTTTATTTCCATCATATAAACCAACCTTGCCTAGGATTGATTAGTAGATTTTAGTTAATTGGTTCCCTAGCTCCTCGTGATACGATCCCTAAGTACTACAGCTGTACCTCTTATTTGAGAGAGTTAGCTCTACTGGGTAATTTGAGCACTATCACCTTATAACAGTAAGTTCCTCGGACGGTGATAAATGCAGTTTTCTCCCGATCGTCCGGGTGCATCAAGATCTGGTTGTAGCCCGAGAAGGCATCCATGAACTTCAGCATCTCGTTGCCGGCTGTCGATTCGACTAGGCGATCGATGTTGGGCAACGGATAGCTGTCCTTAGGACATGCTTTGTTGAGATAGGCCATTTGCCGTTCTTCTTCTTAACGACCACCGGATTGGCAAGCCATTCCGGGTAACAAACTTCGGTAATCGAACCAGCGCCGAGTAGACGCTCGACTTCTTCTGCGACTGCCTTGGATCGATCCGGGCCCAACTTTCTTCTCTTCTGGCGGATGGGCTTGAAATTGGGGTCAACGTTAAGTTCGTGAGTTGTGATGGCTGTATCGATTCCTTTCATATCGGAAATTGTCCAAGCAAATGAGGACAAGTTTTGCTTTAGAAACTCGAGGATCTTCTGTTGCATTTCGTCGGATAGAAACGCGCCCACTCGGACGGATTTGCTCGGGTCCGAGTCATCAACCGGTATTTCTAGAACCTCTTCCTTCTGCGGACAAACTTTGCTCGCAGGGGGAGAGATTGAGTTGACAAGTGACTGGGAGCGCTGAATCTTAACCGTGGCGATCAGGAGGTCTCGTGCAGCCTGCTGGTCCCCCTTCAGAGTTTTGATCGATCCGTCGGATCCTGGAAACTTAACACACTGATGGTACGTTGATGCGATTGCTCGCATCGAATGTAACCATGGGGTGCCAAGTATAACGTGATAAGGAGCTTTGGAGCCGACCACGGAGAACTTGACCGTTCGCGTGACTCCGCATGCATGGACCGAGAGGCGGATTATGCCGGCGATTACCTCGGAAGATCCGTTGAATCCTGTCAGGGTCCGAGTAGAGGGCTTAACGTCGTTGAGATCGATCCCCATTTTCATGAGGGTTTCGCGAAAAATGATATCGACCTAGCTACCGGTATTGATGAGCACTTTTGTGACGTCGTACTTGTCAATGCCAAGCACGACGAGCAGAGGATCGTTGTGAGGGAGGTGTACGCCGAGTGTGTCATCAGACGAAAAGGTATTCGGCTGATCGTTTGCCTGCTTCTGGGGACATCGTTGGGAAGTAGTGGCTTGCCTGCGATAGTCCTTGACTGATCTAACCGAGTCGCCGCAAGGAGGTGATCCGCCCATAATGACGTTTATCCGAGGACAGGTTTGTACACGCTTTGCGCGGAGCACGTCGCGAAGGTCGCTACTCGCTTCGGCGGTATTTCTCTTCTTGCGGTTGAGGGTTGTCCGCAGATCATCGATCTTTGCGTTGAGTTTTTCTCGCAAATTGCAGTTTGGCTTTTCGGCAGACTGCTGGTGAGGGAGTTCTTGCGCCGAAGCTTTCGCGGCTCGGTTCGAGTCGATCCGTAGGCGGAGATCGGTGGAGATTGGTGTTTCCTCGGTAGTAGATTTGAGCTTTCGTTCGAGGAGGAACCGAAGGTCTGTGGTACTTTGGGAAGTTTTCATGTCGTCCTCCTCGTCGGACGAGGATCCTAGTTCGATGTCTCCTTGTGGTTGGACGCGGATCACTTCGATGCGTTGGCGATTGGCCGGCTGATCATCATCGGCTGAACCTTCTTCATCGTCGGTCTCTCGGGTAGCCTTATCCGCGTCCTTTGGTTGTTTGTCGCTTTTACGGTTTTTGCCCGGCGATTTTCGCTGAGTTTTCTTGTCTTTGTTCCTGCTCCAGCTGTTCTCGCCCTTTTGCTTGGGTTTCGGAGGCTGGATCTTGTAATCCCCGCTTTCGATCGAGGAGAGGAACTGAGCGTAAAGGGATTTGCACTCAGTCGTATCGTGCCCCTCTACGTCGTGATACTTGCAATGCTTTGTAAGATCGATGGACGTTTTGGTCGGTCCTGTCGCCGAATCGACTTTGGCCACGGTTCCAGCACTCGGGGCGCTGGGAGACGCATCTGGAGAATCGGTTTCTCGCTGATAAACATTCCATTTTTTGTCGCGCATGACCATAGTCGAAACAGGAGCGTTGTTCTCGTCTACGACGTAGAGGAGGCCGCCCTTTTTGTTGCCAGTATCGTTTGGTGCATGCTGGCGCGGCTCGGTCTGAGCACCCGCACTCTTGACTGCTGCAGGCTTGGCTGCGTTCTGCTTTCGGATTGTCGCCTTGGTGTCTTCTTCCATTCGGATGAAGTTGTGAGACCTGGCGATAGCGTCAGGGAGCGAAGTCGTAGGGTTGGAATACAAGTCCTTGCGAAACTTCGAGTTGACGAGGAGAGTGTTCATCAAGGCGTCGATAGCGATTTGATCGGGGACATCGACTCTGGAGACAATCGTCTTGAACTTTTCCATGTAGTCTTTAAGGCTTTGGTCCTTTGTTTGCGCCATATTCTACAGGCTGGAAGCGGTTGCTGCTCGCTTAGTGAACATGATGTAAGTCTTGAGGAAAACAGCCGAGAGGTCTCGGAAGCTTCGAATCGAGTTCTCGCCGAGTTGCGAGAACCAGGTTAGCGCTTGCTCATTTAGTGTTTCGACGAAGAGCTGACAGTATCCTGCGTCCTTCTCTTCGTCGGAAAGATGAGCTCTGGACATTGCTATATTGAAGGCTGTTAGATGCTCGACAGGGTCGCCACCGGGTTTGTACTCAGGGAGGCGGAGCTTTTCTATTTTGCGGAGTTGGACTCTGGTTAACTCGCTAGCGAAGAGGGAGCGCGAAGTGGAGGCAATGACGCTGTCGATCTGAGGGGATCGTTGCTTGATGGATCTGCGAACTCATCTGTTGAAGGCTGAGTTTGAGTTCGGCGATCTCGCGAATCGTCGTCGGTTCTGCTGTCGCCGGAGTAGGGTAGGCGGCGGGAGGCCTGTTAGGGTCGGATTCGTCGACTGCATGGTCTTCTGCCGGCGTATCGAAGAGGTGGCGGCAGACGAGCTGGGATCGACTTGTCGGTCCAGTGGGAGCGGTGAGAGAAGCTACTAGGGCTGCGAGCTGCTCGTTCGTCGTTTTCCTCCGACGAGAGAAAAGGAGGAGGAGGCGGAGGCGTAAGCTCGGTTGCTTCGCCGGAAGTACCAGGGTTCGAGTCGCCAGTCGTCATATCGGTCTACGAAACGTTACTCTGATCAGCCCCACGGTGGGCGCCAATTGTTTGAGGTGAGTTTGGTCAACAGAAAATAAAAGAACTCAAGAGTGGGCCGAACGGAGACGTTTTATTAGAGTCAGAATAACGAGGGTACAAGAGTAAGAAAGCCGGCTAGTCGATGCTCGGAGAGCTTCTAGCCGGAAGTACAAGAGAGCGGCGAGATACAAAGAGAGTAATGGAAACCCTAATCTAGCCGCAAGTCTGTGTGTCAAAGTGGTGATGCCCTTTTCTTCTTGTCCTCAACTCCTTATATAGTCTCCTAAGTCGGTTGCTTTTAACCTAATTCGTCTCCTTTCTCGTGGGCCTTTCGGCCTGCAGGCCTGATTCAAACAACTGTTCGGCCCAATCCGTTTGGTCGCTCTCCTCGGTTCCTCGTCTTCTAGCTAAAGTAGTTACGAGCCAAGTCGCGGCTCGTCGGGATCCGGTTTCAAGCCGATCGTGCCTCAATCGATGGAAATGGGCCGCCTGTTCGCTGGGTTTTGTGGATGGTGACAATCCATCCCCAACAAGGCTGCAAGTATATTTGATTCCCAGGAAAAGTTGAAACCAGATGGTATATTTGATTCCCAGGAAAAATTGAGACCAGATGGTTTTATGTGTGCACTTAAAAGTTGATTCCCAGGAAAAGTATAAATCTGGTTTAAGCAATCGCGGTGATTGACGTGACTCTTTATAGTGATTGATCCTAGAGAAAACCCCACTTGAATTTTATGTAAGAGGCAATTTGCTGGATATTCATAAGAAGCACATAAATGAAGAATATAATCATGCTACAGTGATATCTCTTTGACTTGACAGGTTACATTCAAAATTGACAATTTACTCCTTTATAGCGCGTGCACGTGAGAAAAATGTGCAAACTGAAAAAATGCTAAAAGTAGACTATACTATATCGAATGTAGAATGGTCACATTATCAGACACATAAATGGCTTCTAATTACAATATATTTAAATCCTAAATCAAAACCATATATACTAAACCCTAAACCCAAACCATATACCCTAAACCCTAAACCTAAACTCTAAACCCAAATCGTAACCTTAAACTCATATCCAAACCATATACCCTAAACCCTAGACCCAAACTCTAAACCCAAACTCTAACCTCTAAACCCAAACCATATACCATAAACCCAAACTCTAAACCCAAACCCTAAACCCAAACCATATACCCAAATCATATACCCTAAATCCAAACACTATACCATAATTTATTCTATATTATTTACAAATATCATATAGTATAGGTAAAGACAAACAAACAAACACAAATCCATATACCCTAAACTCAAATCCTAAACCATAAACTCAAATCCTAAACCCTAAACCCAAATCTTAAACCCTAAACCCAAACCCTAAATCCTAAACCCAAACCATATACCCAAAACCCAAAACTCAAACCCTAAACCCAAAACTCAAACCCTAAACCCAAATCCTAAACTCTAAATCCATGCAACATTGTTCTATGCTATTTTCAAATATCATATACTATAGATAAAGACAAACAAACGAACACAAATCCATATACCCTAAACTCAAATCCTAAATTCTAAACCCAAATCCTAAATCCTAAACCCAAACCCTAAATCATAAACCCAAACCATATAACATAAACCCAAACTCTAAACCCAAATCCTAAACTCAAACTTTAAACCCAAATCCTAAACCCAAACTCTAAACCCAAACCATACTATACTATGATCATAAAATAGAATAGTATAGGTTACTCAAAAATAGTGTTCATCTTCCCAATTCAATCCATCGATTCTTCATCTTCTTAAATCCATTAAAACTACGGCGGTTTCAATCCATAATAAAAATTGGGATGGCTTCGAAAATGATTAAATAAACTACTATGCTCTTTAATCCGACCAGACTCACTTTGATTCCTTCGTTTTGATAGAATTTTAGAATCATTTGCAAAGTTTTTCACAAATTTACAGGTTTCGTGACTTTATTGCTGAAAAGAAAAATAGTGAGATAAACAAATAGGAAGAAGAAGCGTGTGGGTTAGATAGAATAAGGGGAAAATCGCATAAAAAACCCTCAAAGTGTCACTTACTAGCACTTTAAACCTTGAAGTTTTTTCACTAACACTTTTAACCTTCAAAGTGACATTTGTATCATAAAAAACCTTCAAATCAAAAAGTTGACCGGTTCAGCAGGTAATTTTTCGAAAATAATTATTTAATTAATAAAATAAACAAAATAAATAAATAAATAAAATCCGAAAATAAATAAAAATCGAAAAATTTAATAAAGTTTACAAAAAAAGGGAAAAAATCAAAAAATCAAATTAAAATTTTAGAAAATTAAACAAATATTTTAAAATTAAATAATTTTCTAAAATATTAATAAAAAATAACAAAAAATTAATAACAAATAAGATTAAATTTAAATATAGAAGAACTAAATAAAAAGTTCACAATTTTTTTTAAAAATGGAAAATAGAAAATTCAAAATTCATTAATGACGATGATGGTTTCTCACATAACCATTAACAATGACGATAATTGTCATATCTCCAGTGATAGTTACCAACATCATCGTTGAAAATGACAAAAAAAAATATTTTTCAAAATTTGAATTTTCATTTTTTAAATATATGAATTTTTTATTTTTCTGTTTTTAATATGATCTCATTTATTTTTTACTTTTAATTTTCTAAATATTAATTAATTTTTGATTTTTCTAGTTTTCTGATTTTTATTTAATCTATTAGTTTTATTAAATTTTACAATTTTTGTTTAGTTTTGTGATTTTTATTTAATTTTTGATTATTTTACTAATTAAATAATATTTTAAATAATATTATAAATAATATTATTTAATAAGTAAAATAAAAAATCAGAAAATTAAACAAAAATCGTAAAATTTAATAAAAACTCATAGATTAAATAAAAATCAGAAACCATCATTGTCACTAGTGATATATTTGAAATTGTTATTGTCCAAGATGATATGATATATTTTTGGAAAAATATTATAATTAAAAAAACTATTTTGAATTTTCTATTTTTTTTAAAAAGTTAAACTTTTTATTCAGTTCTTCTCTATTTAAATTTAATCTTATTATTATTAAAATTTAGTCATTTTTATTTTGTTAAAATTTTAGAAAATTATGGTATATCATAGCACATGGTTTATAATGGCTATGTTCTTAATTTTTTCTCTATAATGGTTATGTCTCCTAATTCCCCTTTATGTAAAAGCATTAACTGTTTATATTTTAAGCTAGATTTGTAATTTTGTATTCAGTAATCCACTTTAGTCTAATTGTTGATATATTATTTACCCACCCCGTTACTTTTATGATATAAAATTATTTAATTGGTTTTAATATAGATATACTTAATCAAAACTGGAAGTTGAAAAGAAACATAATACTTCCATAAACTTTTATTGCAGCAAAATTGTATTGTTAGAATACCAAAAATTTATAAAATATACAATAGTTTTTTATAGTACAATTCCATAATGATTTTGTTTAATTTCTAATAAATTTTAAACTAACCAAAAGTATTATAAATATGAAAATATACCTAGAATATGTTTTTCTTATAATTGTGCGTATTTTTAGTAAATATAGATTCTGTTAAAAAAAACTAAATTAAGCATTTGAGTTGGACCTAATTATATAACTAATATCTCAAAAATACTAATATATTTTTTCAACAAAATTTGGATTATGTGCCACATGTTTAAAATGACAATATTAAAAATCAGTTAAATTTTTAGGAAAAAATGGAAACTGAACTCTAATATTTATATTAGTTCATCTTTCAATATTTTCCTTTTCTTATTTAATATCTAGAAACAATTTGATAACATGTTTATTCTCCGCTTTTTTTTATGTTGTGATCACTTATTGTCACCATTTAATTTATACTAGATCTTGACCTGTGCGACCGCACATGTATTAATTTTCTATTTTAATTTTTATTTAATTATATTAAATAACGTATTTGTAATATTTGATCGTTTTGCATTAACAAAGCTATGGATTAGTATTTGGGTACCCATTCGAATTCGGTTAAAATCTATTTGGATTTGAGATTTTTGAATTTAAAGATTCTAGCTTCATTCGGGTATTTATAAATTTTGGTTCATGTTTGGTCCAGATCTTTGCGGGTTCGGTTCAGGTTCAGATAATCTGTTTTAAATTATTTTTTAAATTTTTTAAATTTATATATATTTTAAGTTTCCCTAAATCTAAAAATAAAAATAAAATCATATATAAATTTGAGCAATGTAAGCCAAAGTACCTAAATTAAAAAATTAAAATAGGTTAATTTGAATATTTGGATGAAGAATAAATATATATTTTGAGTATTTTTATGTTTTGATTATTGTTTATCTATTTTAGATGTTACTTTGACTACTTTTTATGTTTCAAATATTTTTAAAAAATTTAAATAGCTTATATCCTGAATATTAACTCTAGAAGTAGCTAACATATTCAATATATAAATATGATTCAAATACATTATAATATCCGAAATATTTTGTTTAGATCAGGTTTGATTATGGTTCTCTAGATACCAAAATGGTAAATTCATTTGAATAATTATTTATAAATAATATTTATTTTGTCTAAGTGATAATATATATTTTAAAAATTTACTCGTGTTAAATAAATATTTAATAATATTTATAACCATAATAATTTTATAGTTTGTATTTTAATTTTATTTTGTCTTGTAAACGGTTAATTTTATTACCACTTTTTAGAATTTGATTTGTGCATCCATTCAAATGTTTTTTTTTGTGGATCAAAATTTTTATGATAATATCTAATAAGTAATTTTATATACATGGTAAGTTAGTAAATAATTATAATAGTGCATGTAATATATCTATATTGTAAAGAAAAATAATTTGTTAACAAAAAAAAGACTACGTTAGTTGTGGGGGAGAGTGAAAGAAAATGTAATTTATATTGTTACATATTTTTTATTTATATTATTAATTTTTATAATATTAATATAGAATAGGTAAGATAAAAGATTTATATCGAATTTATTATGAGTTTAGTTAAGGATATGTTTTATTAATTTAAAAAAACATGGAAAACATATATTTAAGAGTTATTACTTCATTAATTTTGAAAAATACAAAGATTAATTAAAAGTAGATTCATTTAATTAATTCAATGGCATTAGATTGTAAATATTTTGCAAATCTAATGATTAATTTTAAAGTGCTTTTCTTTTTAATAAGATACTAGATTTTGGACCCGCACGGACGCGCGGGTGTATATTTAGAATGGCTAAATGTTAAACATAAATTTTACACTTTCATATTTGTCGATTTTTGATATTGGTGTATTTTGTTCGGTTTGTTGAGTGTCTAATTATAAATTATGATGTTATATAAATATCCAGTTTTTTAGTATGAAAATATTATTGTGGGTTTTTTAATTCAGTTTTATTAAAACTTGGTTATGTAATGTATATTTTAAACTTTTAATTACAGGATTTTTTAAAATTAAAAACTAATGTAAATGTACAAAAAAATACTTATGATAATTATTTTATGAAAGCCCAACATTAAAAATTAGTTATAATTTAAAAGCAGAATCGAAGGGAAATCTCTTAAAAGTAATTTAATGTATATTTATTAATTATTATCTAATAAGGAAAAAGAATATCCGATATGTAGAGAAAAGCACTATTTGGTGGTCAAGTTAAAAAAAAAAGATTTTTCATGATTTTGTTAGTTACTTGATTCGTTTTTTGATCAATTAATAGTTTAGATTCTGATCGCGTAGAATTAGAAAAATCTTTGTAACTAGTAATCTAATGAAAATTGATTTACATGCTCTAAACAAATTTTGAGTGCGTAGCAATAGAAAAATCGCTTTATAGTAATTAATGTACATTAATGTAGTACATTATGACTGCGTAGAATTAGGAAAATTGGTAGGATGTAGATTTTTTTTTTAAATCATCGTAAATTTAAGACTTGTTTTGGAATATTTTGTTTTTTGGAAGGTAAGCAGTTTAATTAGGTTAGATATTATTAGCATTATTTAAGCAAGTACGATATTTTAGGAGTACAGTTCATACATATTCGAAAATAAGAAATTGACAAAGAATAATAAATGGTTTATATTGCAAACCAAAATATTAACCATTTGAAACAAAACCAAAAGTTCATCATAAACAATTCGAAATAAAATGTTTGTCTGCATATGCATAAACAATATAATTCTCTGTTTAGAGCATGAATAAGAAATACAAATATTAATATAGTTGTGTATATATGTTTTAATAGTTAGATTATAATTTTCACTAATTGCTCTGTCGTGTTTGGTTTAAAAAATCCAATCGATAGATTGGTCTAATGTAAATTAATCAAAACCAATCTATTAATATCTGACTGGGCCATATGATAATTTGTAAGCCCAATAAAAAATAAAATGGATAAGTTAGAGATTAAAATACCACGACTTTTTTTTTTAAACTAAATGGTAAAACTACTGTGTTTTGATGGCAGTGGCATTGAATTGTAATTTTGTGCCAAACTAAGGAGACATTACTAAATTATTAATGTACTTAAATCTTAATAGATTAGATATTTACCTCCCATATATCAAATGCAGTCATAGCTTCCAACATCTAAATTAGATATATAAATAGTCAGGTTTTTGTTCCACTATCTTATTAACTTATAAATTAGAAACGTGCAAGTATTTTGTTCTATTTTTCGTAATTTAATACATCAATTGTCAATATAGATATTGAAATTAGATAATATATAGTTTTGAATTATATTTGTATTTAATTTATTAATATTGAAATTGTCATTTTGTAAAGTACTATAAAATTTATTGTGATTAGAAAAATATTGGTGTAAATTTTAGAATGCTTCTAAGAGCATCATTATTGGGAGAACCCTTATATGATCTCTTAATTAATATATATATATATTAAAAAAAACAATAAAACATAAAAGATGCTTCCGGCGTTGAAGCGGTTTTCAAGTAGATGTGGGTTGCGTTGATGCGGGTTGAAATCTCGAGTGAACCCCGATGAAGTTCTCCGGTGGTTTTAAACTGGTCTGGCTCCGAGGATTTGCGACGGCGGGTTAGTCTCGGTCGTGGCCTCCGGAGATGACATGCAGTGGCGACTCTCGTCGGTTTGGAAGGATCAAGTGACACATGCGTCCAAATGGGTGCGGATCGCGACAAAGGCTTCCCGAGGTGTCAGCGGAGGTTAATTTTTTGTGGATTTGGGCTGTGGCCTATTTTCTTTCGATGTAAGGTTTGCCCAAATCTAGTATGAGCTTTTGCTTTGTAAGTTTGTTTCGTTGATGGACTTCGTCTTTGTACCTTTTAGGTCTAAGACCATTTATATAATTTCAATTTGGAAAAAAAAAAAAAAATGAGAGAAAAAAGAAGAAGAAGTTGTTGCTGCTGTGACACGTGCAGTAAGGCACGTTGTTTATGTCCCTAAAATAAAGCACACCCCTTGTGTCTTTTTACTTTTTCCTTTTTTTCTAATCCTAAGAGACCCGAGACATTGATAAACATGCTCTAAGGTTTCTAAAGTGTTTAAGAAAAAAAATCAATAATAAAAATAAAAACTATAAGGTTTTACGTAAAATTTTAAACTGGTTTACAACATCATACCAAATTCTCAAACTCACCTGAAATCTATCTTATAGTAGACGCCTGGTTCTCACCACAGTAACAACCGAGTACTGAGACAATGAGTTTGCCACCAAAAGGCATAGATAAAGAGAGACATAAAGATTAGCATGAATGTTTAGGAGAAAGGAGGTGATGATGTGTTTCTTCTTATTCACAAGCGAGCTTGGTGTCAAAGCTGCTTAAGCAAATGGCAAACGCTTGAAACGCTGACAATGGATACCTATAATCCATCGTGAACATATCTTTCCCCACCTTACCAAACTGGAGTATCACTTTATCTTGCTCTGGAGGAGCCGGTGCTGACCCGCCTGCCACTTGCGTCGGAGGCGGAAGTCTCACGGCCACAAGCTGGAAATTTTTAACGGACGCGACCGTCACACGTCCACGGAAATTCAAACACCAGCATTGCAACTGCTCGTGCCACCTAGGCTGCTTGTTCTTCAAAACCAACGGTCTGAAAGTCGTCTCTTCTTGATCTTCCTCGCAGGACACTCCCATTTCCGAGAATCTAGAGCTGCTGAAGTCTACGGAGCGGTGGTCGAATGATGACTTGGAGAATGAGATGTTGCTGCGGAACGAGTCATCAAAAGAGCGAGGTGGAGGAGGAAGGAGTTTCTCAGGTTGGTTAGGAACCGAGCCTCCAGGTTCGAGAGATGAAGTTGGGATAGAGTTCATGATGCAATGCATCCTCCGTGGCCCGCGTGTGCCCAACACGTTGAGCTCGTATGTGATCTGAGCAATGTTGTAGCTTCCTAAAGGGACTTTGGGGGAGACTCTCCTTGAGTGAAACCTGCTTCTGCTTGTTCGGTCAGTGATAAGTGCACTTGAAGAAGAAGAAGATGATGATGAGTTTGGTGGTGGTTGTGTATCGTACACCAAGAACTTCGTCCCAAGAAAGTTTGATCTGAAAAGAAAGAAAGAAACCTCAATAAGTGAACATATGAATGAAAATCACAATAAGCTAAGGATTAAAAAAAAGGAAAACAAAAAAACAAAAAAGAAAACAAAAAAGGAATCTGGCAAGGATTCAGACAGAACCTGAGCTTTCCGAGGTAAGAGTTACTAGATCTTGAAATGTTATCAGCATCCATGGAGATAATGTACTCGGTCCGAGTAGTTCTACGAGTTCGTTTAGCGGAAAGAAGAAACTTCCCATTCTCCACAATTAGAGCTGTAACGAAAAAAAAGAAAAAAAAAGTTTAACTTGTGTTTTAGTGAATCCCAAACACAAGCAGAGCAATCAAAGTTTACCAGAACTTAAACAAAGAAAAAGATGGAATGTTAGCTTTGATTTATCCCGTTTGATGAAACATTGAATCATTGCATCACGAGGCCCTGGCTGGAAAGAATAAAACATAAACTTATTCTTTAGTCGTTTGAATTTAACAAGATTATTCTTACAGGACATTAAAATAAAAATCTGAGTCACCGCTCCTTAAAGCGAACCTGTTTGAGTGAAACTGGGAAAGTGAGCTTCCCAGAGATTTCTGGACATAGGACAATCTCTTGGCACATAGCTCTCCAAGACCGACACACAGAAGCACAAGCGACCACATGTTTTCTTGCAGGCCAATTACTCTCACTCTCCTCTAGTCTTTTGATCACATCCAAGAGTAGCTCAGGAGGTAGATTAGCCCATCTGCCTGTCTGAACTATCAAAGGTGAGAGGTCAAGGGAAGACGAGTACTCACGGAACGAAGAGCCCTGAGACTTCCCTTTGTGATGAAGCCTGAAATCAAAACTCCTCCTCGACAAGCTCCCAAGCCCATCTCTCAAATCTTGTACAATGCTCCTAAACGACATTTCTCACCTTATCAACCCTTTGCTTACAACAAGAAGTTGCTCAAATCCAACAAAGAGAGGTTCCGATTTGAGATGAAGAGATTCCACTATCTGTCGAATTAAGAAAATAAAATCTGAGTCACCACTCCTTAATAAGTAAGAAATTAAAAAAAACAAGAAAAAAGTAAAAGAGCCAAAAGAGAAAGAAGATTCGCTACAAGCTTTGGGAAAGAAAAAGATAACTATCGCATGCCCAATAAAGAAACTACTAGGCCATGTCCTCAACATAGCCAGCTTTTTAATCAACCATGAACCTTTTTTCTTTATGACAAATAATAGTTAATCAAAGAGAATCTGACTTCAATCCACCAAATGCTAAATCCAGATCACACATGAAAGCGATTCATATGTAACATAAATTCAATCTGGTAACTATACAAAAACTCATCTGATTTACTTCCTATAACGTCAAAATTTTAGTTAATTTTCAGATGAAACTGTTACGGGAAACTCAATACCAAGAACCTGTGATTTCAGGTTAGAACATATATAATCTCAGTGAATATGTAAACATTAAAAAAAAAAGACAGAAGGAGAAGGGTAAAGATTAACCTTTCAGACAAGAAGGTGATTATCCAGAAGCTTAAATCTTGGAATACAAACACACAAAACCTTCTTAAAGCTTCTCCGACCAAATCAAGAAGCTAAGCAAAAGTAGAACAAAATCTGGGTCTAAACAAGAAACAAGATCACAAGGATTTAAGCAGATCCGCAGGAGCCTAAAACTAAAACAAAAGAACCCATAAAAGTCAAAGAACCACACAAAGAAAAAAGAGATAAAGTCTTCTTCTTCGTTTCCAGTACTCAGGAGCTTTTCTTGATTTTTCTCTTTAATAGTTCATTCACGAGACAGCAAGAAAATAATTAAAGAATAAAAAGTTTTTAACTTTTAATTCGATTATACTCTCAAATGCTTCTCTCTGGATTTTATTATTATCGAATTTATATGAAACTTTTTAAATATTTGTATTTCTTTAAGAGAGACAGAGAGAGAGAAATGAATGAAATTGTAATAAGTGGACATTTTGAAGCATTATTGTCCACAAGGCCGCATGACCTACGCCTTGCATCAAGCTAAGACCCAACGATAATGTTGACCTTTTAGATATTCTTTTTTGTTTGTTTGTTATAAACTTTTTAATCAATTTTTTTTGATAAAAGTGATATTAACACCGTTGAACTTGGAGTCTTATCGCTGAAAAGAAAACATTGTTGATTTAAATAGTTTTTTTCCTGATAACCGTGGAATCCAACGATCGAGGTCAACTAAATAATTCCACGAAGTCCGCAGCAGTCACGTATTCTTATCATTTAAGATAGTTCGAGTGACCAGCGGAAATCGAGCTGCAAATTCACTATATTAGAATTACCTCTCAAATGCCGTTAGCTCAAACCCGCTAGTTTTGAGTTAAATACATATAATAATATCTTAGTCTAAAAATAAAATATAAGTATCTTAGTCTTCAAATAAAAAGATATAAATAAACATTTGTTAGAGTTGGTATTGACTAGTCTATCAAAAACTATATATTAGGAGGATGTTTTGGCATTATTTACTCTCTTCTAGAGTTTTTCCAAACTTGAATCACAAAATAGTTCACAGGTTTACCAATATTGGATCACTTTCCAATAAACAATTTACATAATAAACCAGTCAAGCCAGCATCCAAGAAGCAATTTGAAGCTCCAAGATCATTCTGAAGACTCCAATGCAATGCGTCTAAGAATATCTGATCCCCAAGATTAGTTTGCCTGGATCGAAAAGGATATATATCCTTCTGCATAGTCAAAAATCACGTATTTAATGCTTTTTTTTCCTTTGGATCACTCTAGTGCCAAACCTGTTCGATTTAGATTACTATTTAAGGCATTGTGTTAGATACCAAAACCTATGTTTGTTTAGGAGTATGAGTTTAATTTGAGTGTAGTAGTGGAACTCATTATCTCGTCTTGACCAACGTAGCTAACCATCTACCATTCAAATATACGACTAAATCATACATTGTTGCTTAATTTGATCTCAAATTCTAGTTACAAGATTGAAGTTTAGTAGGATCTATGATCTATTTCTCCTTCATAAATATCCTATAGCATCAGATCCCCAAACTATGACCTAGTACTAAACCTCCATGAATTTAAACTTACGAACTTATTTCTCCCTGAAATAAAAACAGTAAATTTATTTTTCCCTCAATAGAAAAATTTGAAATTTAATTACCCATAGACTATGGTTCTAGTCAGTTTAATGTTAACCAAAACATTTTTAACCAATTAAACCAAACAAAATCCAGTTTCTTTCTTCTTCTTCTTCTTCACCAAACTCAGATTTCTTTTTTACTTTTTCTTTTATTCTAACATGTGTTATATATGGATTTGTGATTCCTGATCATGATGAGACTCGTTATGTTTCTGAATCCAAACGTGTTAGTTTCTTGTTTGGTTTCTGGATTCAACAGTATAATAGGGGAGCTAGAATCATGGTAGATAAAGCAATAGAATCTGATGGTTTATGTTCGTAGATTTACAAGAGGCTGTTCATAAGTGAGAACAAATGTAGAAAATGCTCAAAGAGCTTTATTTAAACAGAAATGGAAATCTAATCTATTAAAAGTGAAGAACATTTTGTAATTAACTCTGATTTTTTCACAATAATTACAATCACATGCCATTAGTTTTTTTTAAGCTAACAATTAATTTAACTAGTTTCATAGCCCTGTGCAGGTGCTAAGCCGGGTACTTTGTCGACACGTCAGGTATTTTTGGGTACGTGATTGTTATTTGAATAGGTTGTTGAATATGTAAGGGATTTTGTATTTTTATTATTTCTGAAATTGTAAGCAATGAGAAAATGAATTCCGAGTTTGAATCTTGAAAATGTTTTTTTTATTATTAGCCCGTATTGGCTCATAGATTATTTGCCCGACATACTGGACAACTTTTATTTTTAGATTTAGAATTTTAGAAAGTAGAAGTATATATGAACTATAATTTTTAAGATAATTTAAATGGATTATTAGAACTCAAACTGAACCCACAGAGATTCGAACCAAACTGAACTGAATCTGTAAAGATCCGAATTGGTAAAACCAAACCGAATCAAATGATACTCGAATGCTCATCTTTAATCAAAAGTAAAAAAAAAATTGTCGATAACAAAAATGAATATTGTTTACGATATTTAAATATATCATGGTTAAAACAACTTATTTCGTGCGAGACACGAATTATCATCTAGTATAGATATGAAAGTTGATACAACTAGGAACTAGCATTCAGTCAAACAGTGCAGCTGTGCTATTTTTATCTTTTAATAACCGAGCTAGATTAGATGTTAAAGTTAAGATTAATCCCAGGAGCATGTCGAAAACCTTATAATCTTGCCTTTAGAGCGTTTACATAGACTATTTAGATAGCCGACACAGAGGCCCATAGTCAGTGGAAGGATTTGACCCACAGGACAAATCCTTTACCATTTTAACTTAACAATGAACTACAACACTTGATTTATTGGTTACAACATAACGTTTTAGGGAGATACGATTATAAAGATGAGACTACAACATAATCTTTATGGATTTCAGTGAAATAAAGTTTAAGCGCCAGTCTCACTTCCCCCTTTACCACCTGTAATTACAAAAGTACATCAATATCAGTTCCGAGTCTCCCTTTGGTAAATTCAGTTGCGAAACAACATTAGCTCATGATCATAGCAGACAAACACGGTATTAATTTTAGCTTCATGGATAGAGAATACCGATACGTTACATGGTAGATTAGATCGCATCCTACAACCTAGCTTAACCAACCGGTTACGGATGAAAGAGGTGACCGGTCCGGTAGGAATCCGGTTTCATTATTCTTCTAGAGAGTTATACAGTTTATTTTAGTAACTTTACCTCGGCTGCACTTTTTGTCGCATTCGTGGTGGCATCGGATCGTCTCTTTTGCTGGAAATATAAAATATTAAAAGGGGTTTACGTAAATGGATGCTATGGGGATACTAAGAAGAGAGTACTCACGGGTAGGCTTGACGCAGCCGGTGGTGCAACTGTCGATGCAGTTTACTTGAGCCTCCGTTACCGTCACCATATCCAAGGTGGAAGACAAAGCCACCAGAATCATAAGAGCCGCTACTTGCGTGTTCATCGTTCTCTCTTTTCTTGTTTCTCTTTTGTGTGTGGGTATATACAGAAATGTCCCCGTTGCCAGGCTTGACCGATATCGTTTGTACACGTGTCATGATTCTCTCCTAGTGTTTTCTTGCGTGCACATTCTCACATGTACGCGTTATCCCTTAAAATATTTTACAGCAAAATTATCTACTGCTCTTCTTAGTTTGGACTTCTAGTTACAGGCATCGGTCAACCTAAGAACAATAGTTACACCTACGCCCGGGTGCAATCATACAATCACTACACTATACTACACTGTAGGGGCGGACGTATGCACAACGAAACGGTACGGGGTCATGTACTAATTTTTATTTCTTCTTTGATAATATAAGTTAAATTATTAAATATTATAAGTTTAGTGAAGAAAAATGTAAAAATGCTTCCATCAAAATATGTTTTTTGTTTATTTCCAATATGATGCCCCGAACTAAAAATATTTTTCGCTCTGCCCCTTCTACACTGAATCCCATCAATATTCTTCGGTGCTTAGTCGAGAATCCCCTAGACTATATTTGCGAAGTGATTTTGCCACATGTCGTCTCCACAATCAATTTCACAAAAAAATGATGACATGGTTACTAAAATTGATGACATGGCTTATAATTAAATATGACATGGACAATAAGATTTTTTGCTGATATATATTTTTGGTAAACTTTATAAAATATGTCAATAATTCATACATTACATTTAATGCCGATTTATATTTTTGGTAAACTTTTTTAAATATGGTAATAACTCATAAATAATCCATAAAATAAATATATTCAAATATGAATTATAAATTTCGAAATTTTATTTAATTTTACTTTTATAACTATAAAATTTTTATTACTAAAAATTTCAAACTTTTCTACATCTTTTAAAAAAGTAAATAAAATTTTAATCGTAATATCATTAGTTTCTTTTAGATATCTAATTTTTTAAAAAATATTGTTTAGTTTTAATCTCTATAATATTATTTGAGAAGTCAGTTTCCTATGTGTCGCGGTCGCGTTAATTCTTATGATAGTTAATTACAATAGTACTCTTAGTGAATCAAATATATCTATTTGTCATTATTAAAAAGAAAAAAATTCTTTTTTATTTGGGTTTCCTTCTCTAAATAACCTATATAATGAAAAAATTGTAAATTTTAAAAACGAAAAATATCTTTTATATATAATGCGATGCATTAAAAGGAAACTTAACAAAATAATTTTGATTTTAGAGTAAATAAATAATTATCCCTTTAAAATATAATCTTAAACAACATAATATATATTTTAATATAATTATTTTATTTTAATTAATCTATTTCTCAAATTTATTACAAAAAAATTAAATAACATAACACAAGATATTTTAATGAATAAAAATGCATTTTTTATTTTCTAATTAAGTATCCTTATATATTTTTCCAAATCAAATATATAATAAAGAAAGTATTTAGAAAATTTATAATGAAAACATTTTTATATGTGATGTAATTTTATAAAAAAAAGAAAGTTCAGAAAATAATCTTGACTTTATAAGTTTATAAGTTATTTTTATGCAACTTCGTACCGATCATGACTTTACTTTCTATTTTTTTTTTTGCAAATTAACATATACCAAATTATAAAAGATAGTAACATACTTACATATCTATGATGAAGAACCAAAGGAATACAATTAATTCAATTTGGTTGAGTTAAACTAGAAATAATATATTTTAGTTTGAAGGAATATATGTAACACAATATATCCACAAAATGAGTAATTGGACTAATCTAAATTTTTAATACAAAATCAAACACTTAACTAAATATAATGTATTATTGTTCATATTAATATTTTTATAAATATAAACTATAGAAAAATGTAACATACTATTAACTAATATGAGATCTCAATTAATATTATGAATATATATTAACCAACTATTGCAACTAAGTTATTTTATATAATTTATACATATGCATGAGGTTTCAAAATACTATCGTTGTTATATTAATATCAGTAACTTTGAGTCAATTAAAACTTTAATTTATTTTTACTATTTGATTTTAAAAATAAATTATATTAAATTATACATAATATTTCTAAAATATATTTACAAATCTAAGGCAATATCAAATTAAATGTAAACAACAAAATTAATCAATATTTTAATCTATATAATAAACAAATTATGGTTGAATTGGAAAATTAGATATTATCTTATATATCCAAAATTATACCTATGATTAAAATAAAATAATATTATTTGAAAAATAGCATACTGATTACAATATGAATTACATAGTATTTAAAAATAAAAAATTATAGTAAACTATTTAATATATTAATTTTATAAATATTTATATCCGTGCATGCGCACGGGAAAATCACCTAGTAGTAGTAAGAATGATGACCTCTAGGAAAGTGTTTGTGTTGCGTCCTTTTAAAAAGATATTAGGGGTTACCTGGACTACGTCCGTGACAATTTTGATTTTTCAAATATTTTATATACAATTATTTCGTTGGATGTTGTATTCTAAACTATATATTTTTGTGAATTTATGAATATTTATATTTATAGTATGCATAATAAATAATATTTTTTGAGTTTGAAATTATTTTATTTTACATTGTGTAAACATTTTTGTGATAGTTGAATTTTTTTATTTGTATTTTTTGTGATAGTTTAACCTTTGAACGTTTTGTATATATTTGAATTCTTATTTCTATTTTTATGGGATCTAATAAATATTTTCCAACGGAACTTTATATTATATAATCAGAACATTTGATATTATATATGTTTTTTCTTTTGACTAAAAATATTTTTTTATTATCATTTTGTTTTTGTTTTTGAAAATTGGCTTTCAATTTAACCAAATCAAATGTCAATTAAAAACCGAAAACATAAACTGGATCTCAATCTCCTATCCACATTAACCTTACCAAATCAAGTGTCAATAACCAAAAACATAAACCAGATCCTAATCTCATCTCCACGTTGACGGAAACGAATCGTGCCCGTAAATTAATTTTATATTTTTATCACGTCAAATTTGTCTATTATTTTACAAATCAGATTACAAATCAAAAATAGAATCATGTTTTTAAAGTTTGTTCTAATTTAGTTTCTAACATTATGTCACTTCGATTATTTTTAACAAAGAAACATATAACTAATAGTTGTATCCTTAATATAAATCTAATTTAGTTTTTAGAATTTGTTTTTCAATTTTATACACAATCACATGCAAAAAGTAAAATAATATTATCATAAACTAAGCTTGTCATCATTTGCATTTTTCATGGAAAGTCACCCTCTGTCGATGACTTGAAAAACCGTTTTTTTTTATAACAAATCATTTTCTCTTCTCTTATGTGTTTGCTTCTTGAAATTTTCCGCGAAAAAATCACCAATTTTATACAATCAAATTTTGAATTAGGAGATGTGTCAAAAAGGGTCTCTCTGATTGAATTAGAGATTTAAGGGTAAGGAAATACTGGTGTAGAGAATCGGTTTCAGCGCATAGTTTGCTCTTCTCCTTCACCCTTCTTCTCACTCTCAAGTTTGTTCATGTTCTTTTTCAATCATGGTGATCAGTTTCTTTCTTTCTTTTTCGTAATTGCTGCCTTGACTTCTCTTTTGTGTAGGTAATATAGAATAATTATATGAATCAGTTGATGTACAACTATAAAAATTGGATCCTTGTGTGTTTAGCGATGTCTAAAGTAGAAGTTTTCATCATCATTTGGCTTTGTTTTTTGCATTTTTAATATTTATACCTTTGTAGTAGTTTTGTGCCTTGATTTTTCGTGGTAGATTTCACTGTGTGCTCCATCTATGAAATCTTTTGTGATTATCACCTTTGTTCTTTGTTAGCATCATTTTATTTTGTAACTTTTAAAGTTCTGGTTTGTGGCAGTGGTGTCCTTTTCATTATGTTTTGGAAACGCCACTATTTGTTGCTTTCAAGATCTTGCTCTGTGTACATCTTAAGGATCAATATGGTATACTCTTTAACTTGTAATATTAATCGCGGCTGTGTTTATGGATGGTTTGTTTGTTTATGATAGATGGTTGTGTTCCTCACTCCTTGTGTTGCGATTGTTTATGATAAATTTTTGGTTTTGTCTTACCATTGCTTGTATGTGTTTATGGCTGGTGTGTTTGCTTATGATATATTTGGACTTGGTTTCTTAGTTATTGTTCAATAATACTTACCATCATTCCAGAAAGTTGTAACTCGTTATATTTTCTTTTCTTTTTGTTCTTAGGAAAGAATGATTCTTGCTCATTTGTGTGATGAGCTGAAAGGAGAAGACTGAAAACAGTCATGTGCATGGTAAAAAATCCATAATTTGCACTCGCCATTCTCTCTATCTTACTGGTTTGGAAACAATATATTTTTATTTTCAAAATGCAGTTTCTACTCTATATTTCCTTTGCAAATACTATAACTGCAAAATTGAATGATGAGTATTTTTTTTTTTGCATATTTACATTTTTCTGGAGAATGTGCAAGACACTTATGCCTAGAGATGAAGAAACTATGATTGATGAATCCATATGGGAAATATTTCATGTAAGTTGATTCTTCACTATTTGCATGTGAACTTATCTTTTTTTTTGTAACACTTTTTTTTTGTAACACAAATGTGAACTTATCCAAACATATTTTTTTTGTATAGAAGAGGCTTTTACTATATTTTATGTAATATTTATATTTCTATTTACGATAGAAGTTTAATGTAAATTTTTAATTTTGTATATTTGCTTATTGTTTACTTTTTCTTTTATTGTATATTTACTTATTCTAATTTTCTTGTTTTATATCAAATGATAATATTCTGATATATGTTAAATGTAGTATTTATATTCATATATTCTATGCTTGTTTTTCTTATAATGTTTATTTACTTATAAAAATATTTGGAAATAATAAAAGTGTACAACTATACATTTTCAGATAGATGTTAATTTAGTTTTTCCATTTCTTATATTGTTTATTTAACTATTATTTATTTTTCTTATATTGTGTATTTACTTATTCTATTTGTTTGGCATTTTATATCAAATCGTAATATTCTATTTACGATAGATGTTTAATGTAATATTTCTATTTCTTAATTGTATATTAATTTAATTTTTTTTTCTTACGTTGTATATTTACTTATTCTAACTTTTTTTTTTGCTTTATATTGTATGCTTATTTTTATTACATTGTATATTTATGATGCTAGAACTTTCAGAGTTCCTAAAACAAATGTTGTAATATAAGTGAAATGTCGAACCAATTCCAAGGGATTCAAAGCACCAAGAATGCAAGTACTTCCTTAATCTAAGTGCAATCGAAGATTTGATGATTTCTAGAACCTAATAAGCAATAACTTAAACAATAAAAACAGTAAATCAATGAACTTTCTTTTATGAGAAAGGAGAACTCATGGGTATAGGAATTTAGACCTTGGGTGATCAAGCTTCGAACTAAGGATGGCAACAGTCAATCAAACTAATTAACCTTAAGCTTAGACACAATCTTAAACAAACTCTATGTCTAGATGAATGCTCATTTGCTAACATATTTCAGACATCAAATGTCTTTGGCTGAATAATATAAAAGCAATCATTAACAAACAAGTCTATTGGCTATCTTAACACCCTTAACAACAAATGTCTTTGGTAAAGTGTGTTAAGAGCTTAGGAGAGTTGACTCAGACATATCATCGAACACCTTGTGGGTGGGATATGTCTAAAGATCAACTTTTGAGAGGCCAACTCAATAGATGCATAACGAATACTCTCCTAGGAAAAGAATAAGGTTTGATTAATACTAAAACATCCTAGAACTAACTTAATCACCCTAAATCTTCCTAACCCATGAATTCAATGGTGGATTACTCACTAATGTTCATGATCATTCTTAAACCCATATTGAGTTTCAGATTGATCATAAACAGAGATAAAATAACAGAAATCAACAAGAAATAAAATAAGAACAAGAGAATCAATGATCCAAAAGATGAAATCTCCAATAGTTTTTGATGTTTACCAAGTGTAAAAGATAGATTAGCCTCTGGTGGCTTACACAATACTTAAACTTAGGTTTTAGAACAGAAAAACGTGCATACAAATGACTAAAATGCCCCTGAGAAATGTTTAAGTTCGAGATGAAACGGGCTCGGAGCGACCAGGAAGGGTCGCTCCACACGGCCGCTGCAAATGAGACGAGCGAGCTGGTCCCCTCGCTGGCTCGGGGTCGCTCCAGGGGACGAGGCGCAGCGGGTGGAGAGAGCCGCTCCGGTTGGTCGCTGCTGGTAAGACGAGCGAGCAGCACGGGCCGCTGAGGCGGGGTCGCTCCAAGGGGCGAGGTGCAGCGAGCGGGTGGAGTCGCTCCGCATGGTCGCTGCAAAGAAGACGAGCGACTGGCTCGACTCGCTGAGGTGAAGCCGCTCCAGGATGATGAAGACGCAGCGGGTGGTGGGAGTCGCTGGGGTGAGGCCGCTCCAGGTCATGAGGTCGGAGCGACTGACGGGACCCGCTGCACTGAGGTCGCTGTGGCTTTAGTCGTCTCTAAGTCACTCCTTTTGCCTCTTTTGAGTCCCCAATGCATCCCAAATGATCCATGTGGTACTCCAACACCTGATAAAGACTTATGTATGCAAAATGCAACCTAAACATGCCTAAAACCTAATCTAGATGATCAAAATGCATGCGAATATGAAGATAAAACAATGGAAATATGCAAGACATCAACTCCCCCAAACTTGTCCTTTACTTGTCCTCAAGTGAACTTTCTAGGACTCATAGGGGAAGAGGTTTGAAAGTGGGAGCTCATAGCCAAGAGAAACACACAAGCACTCGCTTCAACATAAGAATTCAGCACAAGCACACTCTCCTTTATTATCCTCTAGCTTCTTTAGGCCTATCTTAACTCAACATTATTCATTCACACATTCAGCTTAGCCAACTCTCACATTCATTAAGCAATACAACAAGTGAGCTCTATGCAAATGGTCAATTGGTCCAAGTCATTTGGGTAAGGGAAGGCTTTTTGTTCTAGTGATCAAGGGGTTCAAAGCTCATTATCTTCAAGGGGGTTCACTCTCAAAACAAGTAGCCTTGACATTGCACATAATATATCTAAGAAAGGGATCAACTAATGCATACAATGCTCAATCCTCATTGTTCTACCCTTTTTCAAACATACAAGTGACTCAATTATTCCCAAAGTTACACCCCACTCACATCTCTCACCCAAAAATTTCAAGAACAAAACCACAAACTCTTCAATCAAGGGAAATATCTAAACTCTTAAAACACAACCTCTTAGCTCATTCACACTTTGCTAGCCCCCTTTCTTTATTCTCTTCTCTTTTTTTTTATTTTTTTTTTTATTTTGCTGCTTTCTTATTTTTTTTTTTATTTTGGGGGCCAAGACTTTCACAATTTGAGCTAGAGGTTTTATACAATTCCCAAAGAGACAGTTAAGCACAAGAGTTCAATCGTTTTCTTTCAACCTTCAAAATCCCAAGTCAAACTTCTCAACACTCACCTCCCCACATATAGCTAGACAATAGTGTAATCTAGCAAGAATGAAGACTGAGCATTGTCGTTCCCAATACTCTCAAGATTATGCACATGTAAGACTTTCCGAAAAAGGCTTCACTCAATCAATCAAATGAAGGCTTAAAAGGAGGAGAGGGTTTTAGGGAGTGGACTGCCACTAGAGATTGTCAAAAAGATTGGCATAAAAGGCGCGACAACTCTAGTGTGTATATCCATGACTTAGCACACAAGAGACCATAAGCAAGAAGTTAAGTTCATTCAGTTCATTTAAAGTTGTAGTTGGCTTAAGAGATTGAGTTTCAGGGAGAGTTTTCAAGGCACGAAACTTACAAGGTTTTCGAGAGAGGCGCATGAACTAAGCAAGGCTAGACAGTGCTCTCTACAAGGCATTTTAAATCATTGCTCCCAATGCAAATGAATGCAACCTATATGCTCTAGACTCTCCTAAAAGTGCAAATGATGCAAACTAAATGATTATTTTTTTTTTTTATGCAAATAGATATGTACAATGCATGGACTCAATGCAGGACCATCAAAGCAAACATGATTAAATACTTGGTACCTCCCCCAAACTTAAGTCACACAGTCTCTGTGTTATTAAGCTGAGAGAGATACCGAAAATAAATCCTAAAAAAAAAAAAACAACAAAGAAAAGCTAGTGTATACAAGAGAAGGTGACAGAGTACCTCCTATCGGTAGCGAGTAGAGCCAGATGGCTCGTACTCATCGGTGTCAGGTGGAAACGTGGTGTAGTAGCCGCCTGGCATGGTGCTGTGCTCCTCAAATCGTGGCTGGCTAGAGATCTCTTCGATCTCGATCTCCTCCTCAGAATCAGCAAGGGAGGGTGATTTGTTGCCCGAGGAAGAGGGGAGGATCGGTGGATTTCTCCAGCGACGCTGCTGCTGCCTTTCAGTGAGGGGGAAACCAAGGGCTGAGGGGTTTGGTGGAGGCTGGGGTACAGGGTCGTCTGGGAACTCGAAGTCCGCTCTGCTACATCCCGCAAAACCTCCCCTAGTCAAGACATCAGCTATCTTTCTCAAGATCTTGGATGTTGACTTCGCTTTCCTCTTCGCAGTCTTGCTCATTTCCTTACACTTCTTCTTGAGCTTCTCAATCGTCCTATCCTGAGCCTTGTTCCATCTCTGGAGCCTACTGATATGATCGTGGGCGTCGCGAAGGGCACCAGGGGGAAGGGTTCCGGAGTATGGTGTGAAAGTGTAGCGACGCTGCCCATAGACTGGCTCAGCGTCCTCATCTTCCACTGGCTCAGCTTCTGGCATAGCTCTCCCAATAGTCTCTTCTGCTTCCGTGCAAGGGCCGATGGGATCAAGGGACCCATGCTCACCAAGGAAAGCACCCGTAGGAATGATGAAGCTGACACCGCAGGGCCCATTTATGTTTGTCAGCTCTCTGTTTGGGAGAACTACCTCGGCCTTTTTGCCCTCGATCTTGTAGTAGTATACGTAGTCACCCTTGTATCTCCCACTAAAGTAAGTGGCTTGCCTCAAGTAAGGAGCATCCAAGAAGATCGGTGCTGTCGCGTCGTTTCCCAACGAGATACCCTTGAACTCAAGTAAGGGAGTGATCAAACTTCCAATCCCAATCTTTGGTGAGGAGTCACCGGTGGTCCAAGCCCAATCTCTGTAGTGCCGAAGACGTCCCACAAAGAACCTGACCCATCCAACCTCTGAGTAGAGCTCCATGGAGAAAGGGAGCTGCGCGTGTGTGGCGTAGGGCTGAATGGCTGGGAAGAACAAGTACATGTCTTCATCCGTGATGGTGCCAACTTCCTTTCGTGGGTAGAAGGTATGGACAAGTAGCCTGTGTAGGTAACACACTGAGGGATGCCTGATATGAGAGTTCTTGTCCTTTCCAGTAGAGCGTTCGTTACCACTGATCAGCTTCCAGAGCTTCTGGGGGAGGTTGTCGGTTTTCTCAGGAAAGGAGTACTGCAAATCTGGAAAACCCATCACTCTCTCGATTTCTTTGAAGCTCATGGTGTAGCTTCTCCCATGCACTGTGAATGCGATCTTTCCCCATCCTTCCCTTGCGTGCTTGGTTTTGTGAACAGTGACGAATAGGGAGGAGAGAAACTGGCATGAAACTTCTTTGTAGAGAGGATATGCCATGGTGTAGAGCTTCGGCATCCTCAAATGAACCAGCATTGCCTCGATATCAGCTTCGAGACCCAGCTGTCGCAGCAACTGGATGTCTGCAAACCTCGTTGGCATCCAAGTCATCTCATTCTTCAGAACGTCATAGAGTTGCTCAACAGTTGGCTTCTTTTCTCTGTCTCTTTCAACCACAACTCCTTTTCCCTTAGACGTTTTAGCTTTCTTTGCTGGAGCAGGTTCATCTGCACTTTCATAATCGCTCTCTTCAATCTCCGGAACTGCTACACTCTTTCCCGCTCTCTTCTCCGCTGCCAACTTTTTCTTTTCAGCTGCTGTAGCTTGTCTCTGTGTCAGCTGTGTTCCCGAGCCAGATGCGGGTGCTTTCCCTCGAGCGGCTTGCTCTTTAATCTCTTTCGCCGTCTTGCTTGTCTTAGTCATTGTACCTAAACACAAGATAAACTTGGAGAGGAGTAAGTTGAATGAAGCAAGAATCACACTTTTCAAAATCTCAATAGATGAAAGTTAAGATGAACAAAGTGATTCTAGAGTCAAAAGAGTTTCAGCTCAAACTTCTAAACAACTTATCAAGCAAATCCAACCACAAACACACTCAATTAGGACCCAATTCGACAATCCCCAAAAACCATGAACCCTAATTTGCAAAAGTTCAAATTCAACTCAATTTCACCATGGAATCAACAACCCAACTTAATATATAAGCTTTCCCTAGTCTATTTCACCACAATCAAGCAAGAAAAAGTCCAAATTTTGATTTTGAAAATCTAGGGTTCATGGACTTACGAAATTGGTTTCAAGAACACAATACCTTGCTTTGGATGGATGGAAAAGGTGAATAGGTGTGGGGAATTAGACTACAGGGGCGAAAGCTTGGATGTGAGTGAAAGAATGAGGTGATTTGGTGAAGATTTGAGTGAGATATGGGGTTTGGAGTGGTGAGAGCTTGAGAGAGTTTGTGAATTTGGTGAGGGATGAGAGTGAGGGAGAAGATGTCGATGGGGGGGGAAGTTGGGTAGGTCTAGGGTCGGGTGGTCCGGTTAGGGTGGTTAGGGTCGGTTCAATTAGAGTGAACCGGGTTTTCAGATTAGAGAACTTACCTGACCGGAGGCCACAGCGACCGACCAGACCCGTTTTATGAGGTCGCTCCGGAAAGACGAGCGACCGGCTCGAGCCGCTGGGTGGGAGTCGCTGCGGGATGGAGCGACTGGGAGACCCGCTGGGAAGCCTCGCTGTTGATGCTCGAAAATAACGAGCGACCGGCCCTGGTCGCTAGGGGTGAGTCGCTGCGGGCTGGAGCGGCCAGTGCTACCCGCTGCCCCTTGGTCGCTCTGCACCTGCGACACTGTTCACTCTTTTTTTTTTTTTTTTTTTTTTTAAAGATCAAAACAAGATAAAAAAAATAAAAACAAGTTTAGAAATGCAATATATGCAAGGATAGACATGGGACTTCCTCCCAAGTGAGCTTGTTTAAAGTCTCTAGCTTGACTTTACCTCCTTCCGGGTTAGGCCGGGGTGGGATCAGAAAGTGGAGTTGAGACTCCATCTTCCTTTGGTGCTGTGGCCATGTAGAGCTTAACTCTTTGCCCGTTGACTGTGAAGTCTCTTCCATCAGTACCCCACAAAACAATAGCCCCATAAGGTCTGATCTCCTTGATCTTTAATGGACCGGACCACCTTGACTTGAGCTTTCCTGGGAACAACTTCAGCCTAGAGTTGTAAAGAAGAACTTGGTCTCCTTCCTTGAACTCTCTTTTCAGAATGCTCTTGTCATGGAAGGCTTTGGTCTTTTCCTTGTAGATCCTTGAATTCTCAAAAGCATCCATCCTTATCTCATCAAGTTCATGGAGCTGAAAAAGTCTCTTTTCCTTGGCACTCTTGATGTCAAAGTTCAGCAACTTCACTGCCCATAGTGCCTTGTACTCAAGCTCCACTGGTAGATAACAAGACTTCCCATAGACAAGGTTGAAAGGTGTGGTTCCCAAGGGTGTCTTGTAAGCTGTCCTATAAGTCCAAAGTGCATCATCAAGTTTAGTAGACCAATCCTTCCTTGTAATCCCCACAATCTTCTCCAAAATGGACTTGATCTCTCTGTTAGAAACCTCAACCTGACCACTTGTCTGAGGATGGTAAGGAGTTGCTACCTTGTGCTTCACACCCTTCTTCTTGAGAAGCCCTTCAATCAGTTTGTTAATGAAGTGGGAGCCTCCATCACTGATCACAACCCTTGGAACTCCAAACCTTGGGAAGATGACACTCTTGAACATCTTGGTTACCACCTTGGCATCATTGGTGGGGCTTGCTATGGCTTCCACCCATTTTGAAACATAATCAACAGCCACAAGGATGTATTTGTTGCCATGAGATGATGGGAATGGTCCCATGAAGTCAATACCCCACACGTCAAACACTTCAACTTCAAGGATGGGATTCTGAGGCATTTCATTCCTCTTGGTAATGTTTCCTCTTCTTTGGCATGAATCACACCTCAAAACAAAATCTTATGTATCCTTGAACATGTGTGGCCACCAGAATCCTGCTTGTAGCACTTTTGCAACAGTCTTGAAGGTGGCAAAGTGACCTCCATAAGATGATCCATGACAGTGTGTAAGGATCCCTTCAACTTCTTCATTGGCAACCACTCTTCTGTAGAGCTGATCCTTGCAGAGAATGTAGAGGTAAGGCTCGTCCCAATAGTATCTCTTCACATCCTTGAAGAACTTCTTCTTGGCATAGCCCACAAGATTCAAAGGTTCTTTTCCTGTGGCTAAGTAGTTCACCAAATCAGCATACCAAGGTTCCTTCTCTTCAGTAGCTTTAACCTCTTCAAGCTTTCTACCAGTCTCACAAGCTGCCATCACTGCTCCAATAGCCATGATCTGCTCTTCTGGAAGTCCCTCATCAATAGGAACACCACATTCTATTTTCAGTCTAGACAAGTGATCAGCTACACCATTTTCAACTCCAGGCTTGTCTCTAATCTCCAAATCAAACTCTTGGAGCAAAAGGATCCATCTCAGAAGCCTCGGTTTTGCATCCTTCTTGGCCAAAAGGTGTCTCAAAGCTGCATGATCTGTGTAGACAATGACTTTAGACCCCACCAAATAGCTCCTGAACTTCTCAAATGCAAATACAATGGCTAGCATCTCTTTCTCTGTTGTGGTATACTTCATCTGAGCATCATTCAAGGTTTGGCTCGCATAGTAGATCACATGAGTCTTGCCATCTTTCTTCTGGCCCAAAACAGCTCCCACAGCATAGTCACTAGCATCACACATGATCTCAAAGGGTAGACTCCAATCTGGTGGCTGGACAATGGGAGCATTTACAAGCTCATTCTTCAACTTCTTGAAAGCTTCTAGACATTCCTTACCAAAGAGAAAGATCTCTTCCTTGCATAACAGTCTAGTGAGTGGCCTGGCGATCTTGGAGAAGTCCTGAATGAACCTTCTATAGAAACCAGCATGCCCCAAGAAGCTCCTGATGTCTTTCACTGTCTTTGGTGGAGCCAAACTGACCATCACATCAATCTTTGCTTTGTCCACCTCAATCCCCTTCTCTGATATCTTGTGTCCAAGAACAATTCCTTCCTTAACCATGAAGTGACACTTCTCCCAGTTGAGCACAAGATTGGTGTCTTCACATCTCTGTAGGACCCTGCACAAATTAGACAAACAAGCAGAAAACGAAGATCCGTAGACAGAGAAGTCATCCATAAACACCTCTACAACATCTTCAATAAGATCAGAGAAAATCGACATCATGCACCTTTGAAAGGTGGCTGGAGCATTGCACAGCCCAAATGGCATCCTTCGATAAGCAAAGGTACCATAGGGGCATGTGAATGTCGTTTTCTCTTGATCATTGGGATGTATGGGTATTTGGAAGAACCCTGAATACCCGTCAAGAAAACAATAGAATGGATGATTTGCAAGTCTCTCAAGCATCTGATCAATAAATGGCAATGGAAAATGATCCTTTCTAGATGCAGAGTTCAGTTTTCGGTAATCAATGCACATTCTATGTCCTGTGATGGTTCTTGTGGGTATTAGTTCATCCTTATCATTTTCACCACAGTGATCCCACCCTTCTTTGGAACCACATGCACAGGAGATACCCATTTAGAATCTGAAATAGGGTAAATCACACCAGCATCTAAGAGTTTAAGAATCTCCTTCTTTACAACATCCTTCAGGTTAGGATTTAACCTTCTTTGATGCTCGATAGAAGTCATTGATTCATCCTCAAGATGTATCCTATGCATGCACAAAGTGGGTGAGATCCCTTTGATATCATCAAGGGAGTAACCTATTGCTTTTCTAAACCTTTTAAGTGTTTTTAAAAGTTCAGCAAGCTCAGGTTCAGTAAGTTCACTACTCACAATGACAGGATAGGTGTCATTAGGGCCAAGGAATGCATACCTTACACCATGGGGAAGTGGCTTGAGCTCCACCTTGGGTGCCTTAAGCTCGCTCCAGTCATCTTGCTGGGTGTTCTCTTGTTGAGTCACTGAAGCTACTTGATGGACCACTTGTGGCAGCTCTTCGTACTGATCCTTACTCTCAAACCCTTTGTGTGAATCCAGCATCATCCCATAGGTTGTACTCTCCAGGTTCTCAATCACTTCAGCCCCTTTTTCCACTGTCAAAGCCAGCTGTAGAGGATCTTCTAGAGATAGCTCTTCAAGAAGTTCATCAGCCAGAGCATCCATCTCTTCAATGTAGAAGATTTGCCCTTGCACAGTTGGTTTCTTCATAACCTCCTTGATGTCAAAGTGGAGAATGTGCCTTTTACCCAAGTGGAGATCAATCTTGCCTTCCTTCACATTCACAATAGCTCCAGCTGTAGCTAAGAAAGGTCTCCCAAGGATTAAGGGATCTTGAGCTTCTTCACCCATCTCAAGTACCACAAAATCTGTAGGGATTTCACAGTTTCCGACCATAAGAGGGAGGTCTTCCAAGATGCCAACAGGGTACTTCACTGAACGATCAGCCAACACCAATGAGAGTCTACACTTCTTGTACTGAGTGAAACCAAGCTTCTTTGCAACTGACAAAGGCATCAAGCTGACACTAGCTCCCAAATCGCAGAGACATCTCTCAAAAACCATAGGTCCAAGTGCACAAGGTAGTGTGAAGCATCCTGGGTCCTCTAGTTTCCTTGGAACATCAAGCCTCTGAATGATGGCATTACACTCATGAGTGAGAATCATCATACCCTGCATCTCCTTCTTCTTTGCAGCTACATCATCTTTTAGAAACTTGCTGTATTGAGGAACCAGCATGAAAGCATCAATGATGGGCATTGTGATCTGAACTTCACTCATCTGCTTCTCAAACAGGGCTTTGTACTTCTCCAGCAGCTGCTTCTTGAACCTTCCAGGAAATGGAAGTTTGGGCTCATAAGGAGGGGGAACAAAAGGATTCTCAGTTGCTGGAGCAGCAGCTTGACCATCTTTCACTGTTTGCTTTTCTTCTCCCACCTTTCCTTTGCCTTTGGCTTCCACAATCTTCTCTAAGATCTCATCATTGATCTTCTCATCCACAATCACAACCTCATCATCAATGTTGATGGCTACCCCCCCACCTTGTTTCTCAGCATCCTTGGTGAGAGTTGGAGGAGGCAACTGCTTGCCACTCCTAAGGGTAACAGCCTTCATTGTTTCCTTGGGGTTTTGCTCAGGTTTTCCAGGTAGAGAACCCTGCTGGCGGTTTTGGTAGTAGTCAAAGAAGCAAACTGGTTCTCCAAGGCCTTGAACTTGTTGTTAAGCTCATTGTAGCTACCATCAATCTTGTTGTGGAGATTCTTCAGCTCATATCCAACATGCTTTTCACTTCTAGTTTGAGACTCCAAGATTTGTTTCAGTAGAATATCTGTGCTGCTGGTCTGAGGAGCAGAACTAGAAGGATGAGCTTGCTGCTAAGAAGATTGGTTTCCTTTGTGAGGGAAACCAGGAGGAGGATTCTGCTGAGGCTGAGAGTTGCTTTGCTGGTTGTTCCTAGGCTGGTAACCATTCTGCTGGTTGTTTGGGTAAGATCGCTGTTGGTAGTTGTTGTACTGAAAATTGGGCTCCTTCTTGTACCAACTACCATTGTTGTTGATGAAACATAGCTCTTCTTGACCTTCCAAACCTTCAACTTCATTAGCACCAGGAGGTGCTTCTTGGGCTGGGTTACCAACGAAGTTCAGCTGCTCTTGTGTAGCCTTATCAGCAATCAGAATGTCGATCTTATCCTGCAAAGCCTTTAACTCTTTCCTCGTCTGCTTATCATCAGTTCTGTCTCCTCTGTCATGGTCTCCACTGTAGACTGCGTCACTCTTCACCATGTTGTCAACCAGCTCCTCTGCATCTGCTTCAGTTCTCCCCAAGAAGAACCCATTACTTGCAGTATCCAATCTGGACCTGTACTTAGGAAGTGCACCCCTGTAGAAAGTGCTCAGCAAGCTCTCTTTGGAGAAACCATGGTGTGGACACTGAGCTTGGTAGCCCTTGAATCTCTCCCAAGCTTCACTGAAGCCTTCCAAGTTCTTCTGCTGGAAACTGGATATCTCGTTTCTTAGCTTAGCAGTTCTTGAAGTAGAGAAGAACTTCTCCAAGAATGCTCTCTTGCAGTCATCCCAGGTGGCGATGGAGTCGCTAGGTAGAGACTTCTCCCACTGACGTGCCTTATCTCCCAGAGAGAAAGGGAATAGCTTGAGTTTGAAAGCATCTTCAGACACACCATTGGTCTTTGACAAACCACATTAGCTGTCAAACTTGTCCAAGTGATCAAATGGGTCTTCTACAGCCAAGCCATGATACTTGTTGTTCTCGATCACGTTGAGGAGTCCTGGTTTGACCTCAAAGTTGTTAGCCTCCACAGCTGGGGCTCTGATGCCAAGCCTATGACCATTGATGTTGGGACGGTCATAGGTGCCAATCGGTCGAGCAGGTCGCGGAGGATGCTGAGGGTTAACCCCTTGACCGTTTGCAGGTGGATCCATATCGATGTCCTGCTGAGCTCTTCTCTGTCTTGATATACCCCTTTCAAGTGCTCTGATGTCAGGTACAAGTGGAACTAGGTCTGATGTGCCCTTGCTCCTCAAGTTCATACACCTGAAAGTAAAAGAGGGATGAAAATGTAGAATCAGTAAACAGAAAAAGAAAAATGACTTAGTCTCAAGCAAGTGACTAAATCTCAATGTTTAAATCAATTCGGAATTTGGCAACGGCGCCAATTTGATGCTAGAACTTTCAGAGTTCCTAAAACAAATGTTGTAATATAAGTGAAATGTCGAACCAATTCCAAGGGATTCAAAGCACCAAGAATGCAAGTACTTCCTTAATCTAAGTGCAATCGAAGATTTGATGATTTCTAGAACCTAATAAGCAATAACTTAAACAATAAAAACAGTAAATCAATGAACTTTCTTTTATGAGAAAGGAGAACTCATGGGTATAGGAATTTAGACCTTGGGTGATCAAGCTTCGAACTAAGGATGGCAACAGTCAATCAAACTAATTAACCTTAAGCTTAGACACAATCTTAAACAAACTCTATGTCTAGATGAATGCTCATTTGCTAACATATTTCAGACATCAAATGTCTTTGGCTGAATAATATAAAAGCAATCATTAACAAACAAGTCTATTGGCTATCTTAACACCCTTAACAACAAATGTCTTTGGTAAAGTGTGTTAAGAGCTTAGGAGAGTTGACTCAGACATATCATCGAACACCTTGTGGGTGGGATATGTCTAAAGATCAACTTTTGAGAGGCCAACTCAATAGATGCATAACGAATACTCTCCTAGGCAAAGAATAAGGTTTGATTAATACTAAAACATCCTAGAACTAACTTAATCACCCTAAATCTTCCTAACCCATGAATTCAATGGTGGATTACTCACTAATGTTCATGATCATTCTTAAACCCATATTGAGTTTCAGATTGATCATAAACAGAGATAAAATAACAGAAATCAACAAGAAATAAAATAAGAACAAGAGAATCAATGATCCAAAAGATGAAATCTCCAATAGTTTTTGATGTTTACCAAGTGTAAAAGATAGATTAGCCTCTGGTGGCTTACACAATACTTAAACTTAGGTTTTAGAACAGAAAAACGTGCATACAAATGACTAAAATGCCCCTGAGAAATGTTTAAGTTCGAGATGAAACGGGCTCGGAGCGACCAGGAAGGGTCGCTCCACACGGCCGCTGCAAATGAGACGAGCGAGCTGGTCCCCTCGCTGGCTCGGGGTCGCTCCAGGGGACGAGGCGCAGCGGGTGGAGAGAGCCGCTCCGGTTGGTCGCTGCTGGTAAGACGAGCGAGCAGCACGGGCCGCTGAGGCGGGGTCGCTCCAAGGGGCGAGGTGCAGCGAGCGGGTGGAGTCGCTCCGCTTGGTCGCTGCAAAGAAGACGAGCGACTGGCTCGACTCGCTGAGGTGAAGCCGCTCCAGGATGATGAAGACGCAGCGGGTGGTGGGAGTCGCTGGGGTGAGGCCGCTCCAGGTCATGAGGTCGGAGCGACTGACGGGACCCGCTGCACTGAGGTCGCTGTGGCTTTAGTCGTCTCTAAGTCACTCCTTTTGCCTCTTTTGAGTCCCCAATGCATCCCAAATGATCCATGTGGTACTCCAACACCTGATAAAGACTTATGTATGCAAAATGCAACCTAAACATGCCTAAAACCTAATCTAGATGATCAAAATGCATGCGAATATGAAGATAAAACAATGGAAATATGCAAGACATTAATTTACTTATAAAAATATTTGGAAATAATAAAAATGTAAAACCGTAAATTTTTTAAGATAGGTGTGTCATGTAGTTTTTACATTTTATATTGTATATTTACTTATTTTAATTTTTCTTATATTGTATATTTACTTATTCTAGTTGTTTTGCTTTTATATCAAATTTTAATATTATGATAGATGGTTAATGTAATATGTCTATTTCTTATATTTCATATTTACTTATTATTTATTTTACTACATACTTTCAGATATATGTTTGATGTAGTTTTTCTATTTCTTATACTGAAATTTACTTATTTTTTTATTTTTGATCTTGTATATGTACTTATTCTAATTTTATTTGTTTTATATCAAGTTTCATTATTACGATAGATGTTTATGTAATATTTATATTTGTTATATTTTACATTTAATTATTATTCATTTTCTTTATATTTCATATTTACTTTTTTTTAATAATGTCAGGTGGCATCTTTTGGGAAAGATTACATTTAATTTTTTTTTGGAAATAATGAAAATGTAAACTAAATGTAAAAAAATGTAATACTACCATTTCTTATATTGTATATATTTTTATTATAATTTTCGAATTTATTTATTCAGTTTTTAAATATAAAATGGTAATAATACATTATGGACATTTTAATATAATATTGTTTATATTATATTCTTTAAAAAAAAATAGTGACATGTGACATCTTTCTAGAGAAGTTTATGTAGCTGATGTGGACGCTCTCTAGAGCCTCAAAGCGAACTTTTAATAGTATAGATTAAAAAATAAAAAATTTCTCCGATAGTTCTTTTTAAGTTTTTCTTACAAAAATAGTCCACAGAAAATAAAATGACCAAGATAATTTTTTTTTGTTTTGAAAATTTTAATATTTTGTTTCTTTAAAAAAAATTGAATACATTCCTAAAACTCTACCCCTTAACTGTAAACTCTAAGTCTTAGACTAGTTAACCCAATGGGTATAAATGCATATTTATCTTTTAATAAAATCTATTTGGTCATTTTTCCTTGGGAAAACTATTTTTGTGAAAATAAACTAAATAGAACTATCTAAGAAAATTTCTCAAAAAGAAAAAAAATTACACTTACACCCATGAATACATATTAAAATTCACTAAAAGAGAGATAAACAATCATGTACAAGATGAAACTTGAAAGAAGGCAAAGGAGGATCACTGAAGAATGGGTGAAAAGAACAAAAGAAAAGATCAAGATGTCAAAAAAAGTTTTATGTTTTAAAATTTAAGATTTTTCAACATTCTAAATAACTTCCAATTTTATTGAAATTGTATAACCAATTATATTTCATAGTGTATTTTATAATTCTTTAAATAATTTTCAATTCAAAATTTTAATTATGCTATAACGCCCCATCTGCTCACGACTAATAGACCACCCACGCCCACTATCTCGGCCCGTAGGATCCATCCCATCCGACGGTCGGTCCGTTAATTTTTTCAAGACTCAAAATCATTGTTTGATGACTTTGCAATCACCACATGACCTTTCCCCGTGTTTTGGCCTCACTCGCACGGTATCGCGAATCACTTCCCAATATGTTACCCATCCTTTCACTACTCCATCCCAACCTCGATTAACTCTAGAGTTCTAAACAGATATGTGACGGAAAGGTAAGTCAACTTTAGTGACAAAGGTAACCAAATCAATCCTCTTAAGCCTTTTTATATATCACAACTCGGGATGCTACATATGCTCTTTAGGTAAAACTGACTTTTTATTTTTGTGCATGTTTTCACTTAAAACAGTATACATTTTAAAACAGAAAGAGAGAGAGTATATAGAAAGAAGTAATAAAACTGGCAGAACAGATAATATCAAAAGGAAGCAACTACCACCAAACTGTTTTGAATTGTAACGTGGACTTGGTCTGGCCTAAGGAAGGAAGACAACGTGGTATATGTCGGGTATTGAGAGTTCAAGAAGGCAATGTCATTTGGACGGGAGCCAAAGCCATGCAAGGATGAGAATAGTATTAGAAACAAAAGCAGAGCCTTATAGATTTCTATATATATATATATATATATATATATATATATATATATATATATATATATATTTCTACGATGGACTTTATTTGATGATGCAGCCATATGGTTGAATCACGGAACCTCTCTATTATTTACTGCTGAGAGATTGGCAAGGTTCACTTCTTTGATATTCTTATTTGTTTCAACGTGTTCCGATGTAGTAGGGACACTCTTCTTTTCCTTCATTTTACACCATACCACTAGGTATACTCCTCCCACCATTATTATTGCACCAATTATACTGTAAGTTTTGTAAAATTATTAGACAGTAACATTCACATATTATATACCATACACAAGATCATAAGTTTGGTGCACCTTCCCAAATAAAGCGTTTCCTCTAAAGCAAATGATCCGACAAGGACAACAATCACCAGCCTTATGGGGCTAAACACTGTAACATATAAGGGTCCCTTTTTTTCAATGCACCAAGCAACAAGAGGCATGACGAGCCCTGAAACCACAACTCCCTACACGTTGTGCATAAGATAATTAAAAACGTGTATCAAACAAACATAGTGTATATATATATATATGCATTTAGACGCATATCAAAATAATCCTTAATCATTAGGTAGATTGGTTTTTTTACTGAATAAATAGTTGTAAGGAGGCTAATGTTCCACCCTAATCGCCATTGGTTCCAGTTATGTTCCGAACTGAGAGCAACAAGCATACACACCAAGCTTCCCGTCGCATTCATCAGACTTATGTTCCAACAATGTCCTCCAAATTCCTTGCTTATTTTTGCCTGTCAGAAAGCGCATTTTACGTTTCTTGAAGTAATGTTTGTGAACAATTTAGCACTTGCCTGCAATAGTAACCAAAGTGCGACGGAAACGTTACAGCCAAAAACCATAAGAACCCCTGAAATTGAGATGTGGTGGTGGTTCTCAGTGTCAGGGCCACAGGATTGACCAGCGTTCGAGCTTTTAAGTAAGTCAACGTGTGTTGACCAAATATGAAGCTCAAAACCTTTGTAGAATACAAAGACGAGAGCCCCACCAACACCAAGAAGCGTACCCAGAAGCTTAGCTCTCCCTTTGTTCGGTCCCAGCTGTAGAGTATCCATCCTGTTGTACATCATAAATTCATAATGAAAAGTATCAGAGTCTATCAGCATAAAAAGCATCATTAGCTTGCGATTTCTCGTGCAAATGAACTAACCCTTGATTAAATTCCTTCAGATTCGAAAATTTCATTTATATATATATGCTTTAACAAAAATAAAATTTTAAAAATGTATAGGTTCACATATATATTAGACTAATGTATATGTTCACATATACTGGTTTTACAACAAAAAGATTGAGGGCACATATATGTTCACATATATAAATATACTAGGTGTCGCGTAAAAGTTTTTTAAAATATGTTTTAATAGATAAATATAAATTATATTAAATTTTTTATTAATATTGTAAATTTTCTTATCAATATTTTAGTATAAATTTGATTTAACTAAACATAAAGATAAAAATATTTTGTTTATTTTAAATTATATTTAAGAATATGCATGTACATATTTAAAATTCTAATCTCAGATAGATTTTTCTATTTATTTATTTTAATTAAATATATTAAATAAATATGTAAAAATTGCATAATTTTCAAAAATTAAAATTAAACAATACTTATAAAATTTGTAGATATATATAAGAAACTAATGATTTACGATTTAATTTTACAATTTTGTAAAAAAATGTTTATTTTTTTGAAAATTTTATAATTATAAAATAAATAATTAAATGATATTTCGAAATTTTAGATGTCATAGTTGAATATATTTATTTTAATGATGATTTATGTGTTATTACCATATTCTAAAAAATTTCCAAATGTAAATCGACAATAAATGTAATATATGAGTTGTTACCATATTTTAAAAAGTTTACAAAAAATATAAATTAACATTAAATTTAATTGTCCATGTCATATTAATCTATAAGCCATGTCATCAATTTTAATAGCCATAAATTATATTAAATTTTTTATTAATATTGTAAATTTTCTTATCAATATTTTAGTATAAATTTGATTTAACTAAACATAAAGATAAAAATATTTTGTTTATTTTAAATTATATTTAAGAATATGCATGTACATATTTAAAATTCTAATCTCAGATAGATTTTTCTATTTATTTATTTTAATTAAATATATTAAATAAATATGTAAAAATTGCATAATTTTCAAAAATTAAAATTAAACAATACTTATAAAATTTGTAGATATATATAAGAAACTAATGATTTACGATTTAATTTTACAATTTTGTAAAAAATGTTTATTTTTTTTGAAAATTTTATAATTATAAAATAAATAATTAAATGATATTTCGAAATTTTAGATGTCATAGTTGAATATATTTATTTTAATGATGATTTATGTGTTATTACCATATTCTAAAAAAATTTCCAAAATGTAAATCGACAATAAATGTAATATATGAGTTGTTACCATATTTTAAAAAGTTTACAAAAAATATAAATTAACATTAAATTTAATTGTCCATGTCATATTAATCTATAAGCCATGTCATCAATTTTAATAGCCATGTCATATTATTTTTCTGAAAATGATTGTAGAGATGACATGTGGCAAAATCACTTCTCAAATATAGTCTAGGGGATATAGACTAATATATAATTTGGGCCACCAAGTGAATACATCATACACTTTCTACGAAGGTGTGATATAGAGAGCTTTCAGTGTCCCTTACCTAAAAGCCAATGACAATACCAAAGTGATCACCGGACTAAGGATACTGGCTGCAGTCGAAAATGTAGCTGATGTACGAACCAGGCCCGGCAAATAGAGAATATTTGGTATAGCCGCTCTGTAAAGCAGTCAAAAAAGAAGTACATAAACCACTAAATATCATGTATATAAATTATATTTTATGATCACCAAGTGACAAGTTAGAGTTCTGAATACCCAAGCAACCCCGAAAGAAATGCTAGTAAGACCAGTCTCCATGTAAATTCTGGCCGCTTCTTCCTGATCACATGGAATCCAAAATAAACCGTCTAATTACAATAACATCTGAGTAACTAATTTAACAAAAAAAAACTAACATCTGAGTAATTAATTAATATATTTTGGATGCCGGATTCCAACATGTTCATTCGAACATGTACTTTCTTTTCTTCACTTGTCCTAACAAGTGGTTTAATATGGCTTATGCACAGCATAGATAAGATTATATACGACTAACATAATGCACACAAAAAATGGTTTAACCTTTGGAAGATGAAGGCAAGGGGAAACATGAAAAGGGTAGCGAAGGAGAGACGATAAGCCACTAGGATTCTGAGATTTGTACCATCCTGGGCCGTTATCTTAAACAAAATAAACATTCCTGCGAAAATAAACTGGACCAGCAGCATGGCAATTACAGCCTTCACTTCTTCCAACATTTCTCCAATTCACTCCCAAAATTTCTATATTTTACTTTGATACCCACTCAAACCATTAACAAGCCGGTGCTCCTAATCCCTTGATCAGCTTTATTTATCTGCCAAGTTATCTTCGTCTTTGAAATACCACTATACCATTTTCATTGTGCTCCACTTCGGTTTTAGAGACCATGAAAATTAAGTAATATAAGAAGATGTGAAATTCAAGTGCTTGTTTATGGAAACTGGTGAACTAAGTAGCAAAGTTGTTGCACCAGAAAAGAAGTAGCAAAATTGTTAAGGGTAAAACCTTAAAGGCTTATTGAGTGTGAAAAGATAGATTATCTTCACAATGCAAATACATGAGGAAAGGGGAAAATATATTATGCTATTGAAGCGGTTATGCAAAAACAAAACAAAAATACTCTCTCTGTTTTTAAATAATACATGTTTTGAGATTTTCACACTTTTTAATAAAACATATTAAAATTTACTTATTAGTGCATAGTTTTTTGTTATTTTATATTTCTTATATTTCTAAACCAATAATATTTCAAGAAATACAATTAATGTTTTTGAGATTCACAATTATTCATAATTAGTTGACAAAAATTACACTGAAAATATGAAAAATACATCTTTTTGAAACAAAAAAATTCCTAAAACATACATCTTTAAAAAACAGAGGGAGTAATGTTAATGTAGTGAGAGCGACAAAAACTAGTGCAAAAAGTAAAATAGACACAAAATTTGTTAACGGGGTTCGTTTCCTACATCCCCGGGACCTCGTCCAAATTTCATTGACTTAGAACAAGGAGCAATCTACAATTGCTATATGGTACAACACACACGAGTGTCTACCACTCTTTTCTAAGGAGCAATCTACAAAGATTAGGAATACAACGGATCCCATCCGGACACGCCAGAGCACACTGTCTTCTACAGCTGCAATCTTCACAGACCTCTTCAATGAAACCTTCTTTGCTAAACTCCCCCTGAGTCTAGGCTTCGATCTTCCACTTCTCGGAAGTACTTCACCAAGTACGTCAGCACCTAACGCACACCAATGACACTAAGCTTGATCACCCAAGCACACACGAAGCTACCCACGAACTCCACACACGATGGCTAACTCCACCACACAAAGCGCCAACACCAACGCCACCAAACTAAGTCAACATCAGACTCCATCGACAACTACTACAGACACTGCTTCGACACCAAACAGATACACCAATATACAATGAAACCCCTCTCTCTATTATGTGAGGTCTGGCTTTCTCATAAGGCACGTCCCTCCTTATATAGCAGACCAGAACTTGCTCTCCACGTCTTTAACTTAATCTCCAAGTCTTCCACTTGCTCTCCAAGTCTTTCCAATACACATAAGGTAACTTTCCATTTACCTTAATGGAAAACTTCATCTTCAAGTAAACTCCTTTTTGCTTTATGGAAAACGTCCATATGTCTTCAAGCACATATCTTCTTTCCTTTTCTGAGCTCAGCAAGCCCACGCTCATCACGAAACACGAACTCAGCCCAAGCCCATCTTCATGACACACGCCTGTACTATCTCCTGTAGTACTTCACGAACTGATACAGAAAATCTCTCGAATCTGCATCTTCAATCTCCCCCTTTTTGACAGTGCATGTGCACTCATCATAACTAGCTTGAAAGCCACGTCTTCAATCTCCCCCTATGAGTCACATCATGGTCAAAAACCAACTCGAAGATCAGCACGTTCCAAATCTATGAAGAAATCCCATCACGCCATCTTCGTCAATCTTCAATCAAACTTTGTTCTACTTCCTGAACAAGTTTCTGTCCTGACTCTCCCAGATCACACCAGTAACTTAGGTGACCCGCTCTGATACCAATTGTTAATGTAGTGAGAGCGACAAAAACTAGTGCAGAAAGTAAAATAAACACAAAGTTTGTTAACGGGGTTCGTTTCCTACATCCCCGGGACCTCGTCCAGATTTCATTGACTTAGAACAAGGAGAAACCTACAATGCTATATGGTACAACACACACGAGTGTCTACCACTCTTTTCTAAGGAGCAATCTACAAAGATTAGGAATACAACGGATCCCATCCGGACACGCCAGAGCACACTGTCTTCTACAGCTGCAATCTTCACAGACCTCTTCAATGAAACCTCCTTTGCTAAACTCCCCCTGAGTCTAGGCTTCGATCTTCCACTTCTCGGAATTACTTCACCAAGTACGTCAGCACCTAATGCACACCAATGACACTAAGCTTGATCACCCAAGCACACACGAAGCTACCCACGAGCTCCACACACGATGACTAACTCCACCACACAAAGTGCCAACACCAACGCCACCAAACTAAGTCAACATCAGACTCCATCGACAACTACTACAGACACTGCTTCGACACCAAACAGATACACCAATATACAATGAAACCCCTCTCTCTATTATGTGAGGTCTGGCTTTCTCATAAGGCACGTCCCTCCTTATATAGCAGACCAGAACTTGCCCTCCACGTCTTTAACTTAATCTCCAAGTCTTCCACTTGCTCTCCAAGTCTTTCCAATACACATAAAGTAACTTTCCATTTACCTTAATGGAAAACTTCATCTTCAAGTAAACTTTTTTTTGCTTTATGGAAAACGTCCATATGTCTTCAAGCACATATCTTCTTTCCTTTTCTGAACTCAGCAAGCCCACGCTCATCACGAAACACGAACTCAGCCCAAACCCATCTTCATGACACACGCCTGTACTATCTCCTGTAGTACTTCACGAACTGATACAGAAAATCTCTCGAATCTGCATCTTCAGATAGAAATAGAAGAAATTTGTCGATAGAAGAAACTATTTATTATCGTGTTAATCAATGGACCTCCAAGAGATCTGAAGGGCATTGCAAAAGCATCTTTGTTTCTTTGGTAAAAGCGTATTTATTTCTCTTTTATTTGAGAAAAAGAAAACAATATATGAACATGTACAATCGTGCCGCGAATATTCGTATGCTAATGGTAATGCGTTTTACTACTTTCGCCAAAGTGACATTGTAAAACATAGTAAGTGCTATTAGCAAAAAAAAAACACATAGTAAGTGCTATTATTTTTCTTTTACATAAGTTGTAAATCTAATAAATATATAAATGTAGTTAGCATCATTTTTTGGTTGGTGCTGACACGTGCTAAGCATGCTCTCCGTGTTTTTGTTAGGTGTCTTACCAGACACAAACTCTGTTATTTTGAAAATTTTGGTAAAGATCCAGATTTGAAATTTTTTTTTGTGCCATTCTCCTTCCGTTTTTTGTCCAATATCTTTCATGTAAGTTGCACAACCCTTTTTATAGTAGATGATAGATCATTAGATTAGATCCAGTGGTTTACTTGGAGTACAAGTGGTAATATCCAAAAATAAGAGCACATGTGTACATACATATTCTAAGACCGAATAACAATCTATTCATACTAATCTATATTAATGATAAATTATCCATTAGGCCATCATTACCGGTGGTCAAGAAATGTCATCCCTAAATTTCATTTTTTTAGGTTTTTTTTTTGTCTGAACAGTACAAAAACTAAATTAATTTATCCTTAACTAAGAGATTTTTTCTCTTGGTTTTATCAATTCTGTGGTCCCCTACCTCTTATGACTTTGCTAAAGGACATCAATAATAATGCTCTTAGTCAATGGAATAATAAACATAACTTCTGATCATTTTAAAAGTGTAACAACCGTTCTTTCTTTTTTACATTTTCGATTGCTTTCGCTGCCGGAGAATTATTGTCAGATATCTATACTATTAAAACAGAAGCATTCCTAAAAAATCTACTTATGAAAAGTTGTTGGACCTATTCATAAGTTAATTAAATTTTAATCTTACTTTATTTATCTTTAACTATACAAAATTATTAATAATGGCCCATATTAATGGCAAAATGATCATTAAATTTTTTTCCTTTACCTACAAAATCGCCTACCATATATACACTAAAAATCTAAACAAAATTGGCAGATTTGGTTTAATTACGATTTCAAAATATAAAATCAGGTTGACTACTCATTTAGGATATTTATTGAATTCAGTAGTAAGAGCCTACCAATCTTTATTATATACGTTGAATAAGTGTATGGCCACATACTAAAAATATTTTTACAGCAAACAATAAAATCAAAGACTACATAATAAATATGCAAGTTACTGTATAGTTTTGCAAATGCTAATCTATAAAAATAATATTATTATACACGAAAATAATATCTTTAACTATTGAAAAATACAAAATAATATACAAATTCATGTTTTATTGAAAAATTGTAAATACAGATTTAAAATATTTTATTTGAATTTATATTTTGTCCGTCATAAAAAGGAAAAGTTTGACTAATTTTTAATACCAAATTCAAGCATTGGCTAAAAGTTAAGCAAATCAACAACTTGATAAACCATTTTCTTCAGTTTTAATGTATTATTAAAAATTAAATCGTTTTCTTAGAAATACTGCCAGATATTTTGGGTTTTTACTAGGTCGATCAGCATCAAGCTACAGGTTAAAGATGGATTTTTAGTTTTTTTTTCTAAAAAAAAAATTAGTTAGCAGTTTTTATTAAATCTGAACCAGACTATATATGGATCATCGGGTTTATCAATTTGACTGCGAGTTTGGGTTAAATATGAAGACATTGCTTATATCTTATTTTTTTTTATAAATTATATATGTACCCCGCTAAAAGGAGATAAAAAATTTGTACAAATAGAATGCTTTCTTGGTACCATTTAGATGTAGATAAACAATTATGTCTTAGCATTCATTTACGTTCAGGTATTTTTTTTTTGGTTTTTTAGTTCTGGATATTTAGGAACCATTACATTTAGCAATTAAGATATTTACAAATTTCAGTTTCGTTATTTTGGTTTTCGGTTCAGTTCAGGTAGTAAAATTAGAAACTAGGTAGTATTAAAAAAATGGGTCCAATTCGGTTCCGGTTTGGTTTCCCAGTAATTTCATATACTATAAGTAAAAACATCTTATAAGTTGGAAGAGTGGGGGATTAGTTTAAATAACAGGTAATTCGGATTGTTCAGATAAAAATATCAGATAATTTGGATAAATTTAAATATTTTAGATAAAAATATATTCAAGTAATTTAGTTTTTGGGTAGTTTGGTTTATAAATAACACTTTAAGATATTTGGTTATATAGAAATAATTAATATTAATAGGTTTATAATTTGTATTTTACAATTTTGGGTACTCTTTCGGTTCTTGATTTGGATCCGATTCGGGTTTTTACTTAAAAAATATAGGATTATTTATGAAATTTGTTTCAATTTTGGTTTTGATATTTCGGTTTGGCAGGATTCGGTTCCTCGATTTCGGATATTTGTCTAGACTTATATGCTATATTATATAGAAATTCATATAAAAGTATTTATTTAATTTCAAAAATAAACCCGCGCTTCAATCTAGTTAGATATTAAAATCTATCTATACTATTTAACCTGAAATATGCTTTTGAAATAACATTTAATTCACTTACAATATTACAACTTAATGCCACTATATTTATCAAGCCACATTTAACATAATTATTACTAAACAATCGAAAAATTAAGTTACCTTTCAAATCACCTATACCGTGATTTCTTTACAATTACTTATCGATTTAGTTTTGTCTACGGAATCAAAAAACCACATCTATACAACCTTGAATTATATACTTCATATCCCAATTGTGTACATGTTTCAATGACATTAATTTCAAGGTTTGGTATTTCCAACATAATCAAATTCAACCAATCAATAATTCAATTTCATACTTCTCTACAACAATTTTGTCAAATCTACCACATCAAAACAGATTCATAACATAAAAAAATGATTACATGTTTTGGTTCATATTTTTTGTTAAATTTATGAGTTTCTCGGTTTTTCTTCCTTATATTTACAAACCGTTTGTGAAAATCTTTGTTTCTATGATTTAGAAAATTTATTAAAATGAGTCAAAATGTTAAATAATATTAAAAGATATTTTCACTCCACAAAATCTAAACTAATAATGGACCAAAATTAATCCTTGCAAATCACGTTTTACTTACCTAATTCACGAAGATAATTTTTTATAATTCTTTTAATAATAAAAGAATGTTTATTATCAAATACTTCAAAACATATATTCTGTTGTAAAATTTTTACAAAAGAAGTTTACATATATGTAGACCACGTAGGAAGTCTACTATGTATACTTATTCTGTAGTCTACATTGTAATTTGATCTAATAATGTAGTTTTTAAAATATATAAAAATAATTTTGTGATTTTTCAATTAATCATCAATATAAGGATTAATATGAAATATCTAAATTAAAATTTATATAATTGAACAATTGAAAAGAATATATATTGATTTTGTAATCATGTGTTGGAAAATTCTTATGGTTTAGCAACAAAAAGTTCTAACACATAATGTTTAGTAGGACTAGTTTCTTAGGGTTAAATTTTAGATTAGAATTTTTATTGACCTAAATTTACATATCATTGCTGAGTATGTTATATTTTACAAATTTTGGTATTTGGTACAGTGATTAATTGAGAGTTTTTGGTTATTAAGTACACATTTAAGGTTTAGAGTTTGTGGTTTAGGGTATAGTAGATGTATAACGGAGTCTACTCAATTTTAGGGTATAATAGACGTCTTTTGTAGTTTACTAGGATCTAAGAGTACAAAAAATAGTTTTAGATTAAATTAATCTTTTAAAGAAAAACTTGAAATCATATTTTAAAATTATTAAAAGAAAAAAACAAAAAATTTAAATTTCTGTATTAAATTTCTAAAACAATAAAGAACAAAAGAACCATAGTAGAATAATTTGTTTGTCTATCAAACCGGAAAAATGAGATTGTGAAAATTAAAATAATTTTGATTAATTTTAGTTTTTATATAGAGATGTGATAAACATAAACACACTTAGAATAAATTATTTAGATAACTCCAAACCGGAGTCCTTATCACCTAAACTAACTCGACTTTCCTTTAGCTTACACTACAAGAAAACACGTTTTTGGCGACTGATTTTACTGACTGATTACGTAGTCACTAAATTTACTGACCGATTAACGACTGATTAGAGACTATGCTAGGACCAAAAAGAAGCAGTAGGGAATCAGTCGCCAAATAATAACTATACAGTTCAGTAGCCAAGGAGTCGCTACTTAGCGACTGACTACGGACTAATATGTAGTCGGTAAGAATCGGTCGGTAATTAGTCGATAAATTTAGTGACTGTTTAGCGACTGATATATATTAGGTGAAACAGTCCCATGTCTGTCGTCAAAAACCAGTATAAACACGTGAATGTCGTTACTATGTTAGGTGTAACAACTTTTTACGACCAAGTAAATTAGTCACTAAATTCAGTCGTAAATCAGTAGGGAAACAGTCAGAAAAAATTCTATATATACACACAACTGAGTCATTTTTTCTTCGTGTCATCCGTGAAAGAAAGAAAAAAATCAGAAAAAATAAAACAAATCGTTCAGTGGCATAATGGGAGGTAATTACAACTACACTAATTTTCGAGATTGGATGTACAAGAGGATCAATGAAGAAACGGGGAACTTCTCGAAGAGTTCATAACGGGGGTAGAGCAATTCATGATATTTGCAAACAGTCAGCCTCTAGCACAATGTAATAATGGTAAATTCTTTTGTCCTTGCAGTTTTTGCAAAAATGAGAAATTTCTTCCGGGGCAAAAAATTTGGAAACATATATATAGTAAAGGGTTTATGCTCGACTATTATGTGTGGTACAAGCATGGAGAAGAACTCGATATGGCTCTAGGAACAAGTAATGCTGATTCGATGCATTTAAGTGGTAGTGAAGATCAAATTGGTAATGCAGTAGAAGATAGATATGTGGAAATGGTGAATGATGCATTTCGAGATAATGTGAGTTTCGATAAATATCAACATGGTAATAGTTATGAAAATCCAGTAGATCGGAATGCAATCACTCGAAGAAATTCTACGACTTGTTAGAAGGAGCGGAAAATTCTTTATATGATGGTTGCCAAGAAGGTCACTCGTAATTATCATTGGCTTCCAGGATCATGCAAAATAAGGCGGATTATAATTTAAGTGAAAAGTGCTGTAGATTCGGTATGTGAAATGTTGACAGACTATTTACCAGCTGGAAATCAATCAACCGGTTCACATTACGAGACAGAAAAGTTGATGCACAATTTAGGTCTCCCGTACTATACAATTGATGTGTGTGTTAACAATTGTATGATCTTCTGGAAAGAGGATGAAAAGTGGGATAAGTGTCAGTTTTGTGATGCACCAAGATGGAAGCCTAGAAACGAACGACGTAGAACCAAAGTGCCATATAGTCGTATGTGGTATCTACCTATTGCTGACAGATTGAAGAGACTTTATCAGAGCAAGAAGACAGCAGCAACAATGAGATGGCATGCAGAGAACCAAGCAAAGGAGGGTGAAATGTCTCATCCATCAGATGCAGCTGAGTGGAAAAACTTTCAAGATCAACATCCCCGGTTTGCAGAGGAACCCCGTAATGTTTATCTTGGCTTATGTACAGATGGATTCAATCCATTTAGGATGTCTAGTAATCACTCGTTGTGGCCAGTGATCTTGACTCCATATAATCTACCTCCTGGTATGTGCATGAATCCAGAGTACTTGTTTCTCACAATTTTGAATTCTGGGCCAAATCACCCACGAGCTAGTCTAGATATCTTCCTCAAACCTCTAATTTCGGAGTTAAAAGAGCTGTGGTCTACTGGAGTTGGAGCATACGATGTCTCTTTGAATCAAAATTTTAATCTTAAAGCTGTTCTTCTTTGGACGATAAGCGACTTTCCAGCATATGGGATGCTTTCAGGATGGACGACTCATGGTAGGTTGTCTTGTCAAATTTGTATGGAAGATACAAAGGATTTTTATCTTCCGAATGGAAGGAAGACATGTTGGTTTGATTGTCATCGAAGATTTCTTCCTCGTGGCCATCCATTGAGGAAGAACAAAAAGGACTTCTTGAAGGGAAAACATGCTATGAATGAATTTCCACCTGAATCTTTGAGTGGTGAGCAAGTTTATTCTGAGCGGTTAAAAGGTGTCAATCCACCAAAAACGTCTGAGTGTGGTGGAAATGGTCACGATAAGAAGAAACCTGGATATGGGAAGAACCATAACTAGCACAAAGAAAGTATATTCTGGGAGCTGCCGAACTGGAGGAATCTTAATCTTCGACATAATCTTGATGTTATGCATATTCAGGAGAATTTTTTCGACAACATCATGAATACTCTTATGAGTGTGAAGGGAAAGTCGAAAGACACAATCAAATCAAGATTGGATATAAAACTTTTCTGTTATCGGCAACACTTACATGTTGATAGTGATGGTGAAGCTCCTTTTCCTCCCTACACACTGGAGGAGAACGCAAAAAAAAGTTTATTGGAATGTGTGATAGTAGGGGTAAAATTTCCAGACGGTTATGCTTCTGACTTAGCTAACTGTGTTGATATACAGAAGCGCAAGTTTTCAGGCATGAAGAGTCATGACTTCCAAGTGTTTATGGAGAGGCTACTTCCATTTATATGTGCAGAACTCCTAGACGAGAACGTCCATCGTGCTTTATCAGATACAAATTAATTAATTATAAATTTATGATATATTACAATTTTAAGTGTGTTTATAAATTGGATAATTAATGATTTTAAATTTGAATATATATTGCAGGGATTGGTTTATTTTTTCCGTGACCTTTGCTCGAGAACTTTGCAAAAAATCGCTTAAAAAAACTTAAAACAAAATATTGTTTTGATACTCTGCAATTTGGAAAAGATCTTTCCACCCTCGTTTTTTGACGTGATGGAGCACTTGACTATACATCTCCCCTATGAAGCTGAACTAGGAGGTCCCGTGCAATATAGGTGGATGTATCTCTTTTTGAAAGAAATTTTAAGAAGTTGAAAGCGAATGCAAAGAACAAAAGCCATGCAGCAGGTTCGATAGTTGAAGCATATATCAATACTGAGATTGCTTATTTCTCAGAACACTACTTTGCTGACAATATACAAACGAAATCGAGGTAAATGTTATAATCAGTTACATGTTCACCTTTTCATGTGTATTTACATGTTTTCTTCTAAAATGTAGATCTCTTGTCCTATGGTAGGTTTACAAGATTTGAAGTAGGTGAAGTCCCTGTATATCATGCCGAAGGAGTACCGGATATATTTACTCAGGTAGGTCGTCCAAACGGAGAAATGCAAGAAATTTGGCTTACCGAGAAAGATTATCTATGCACACATGCTTATGTTTTGCGAAATTGTGATTATTTTCAGCCATTTGAGAGGTATATATAATTTGATTCCATACCCTATGTTTCTCACACTAATCTAACAAATGCATACCTTCTCATATTTTGATTTTGTTGCTCTAATATAGCATGTTCGAAGATTTTCTTTCTGTAAAATATCCAGACCTTTCCGAAAAAGAACTCTCCGCGAAGAGAGCTGATGAATATCATATATGGGTGAAAGATTATGTACGTCTCAGTATACTATTATAATACTTAATTCAGGTATTGTACATAGTGTTAATCTTGTGTATATATATCTGCAGGTTACTCACTAGAGCGAAACACATCCTTTCCCTGCTTGGGTTAAAGACATTATACAAGGACCCGTGAATAAAGCCAAAACCTGGCCAATTTATTTCACTCGAGGTTTTCTTTTTCATACCCAAACGCATGGTGAGGGACGAAAGACTTGCAACTATGGAATACTAAAGGAGAGAATTATACAAATGCAGCTGATGAATCTCAGTACTACGGGATCTTAACAAATATCATACAAATCAAGTACGAGGGGATAGTCGATTTGAAAATCACACTTTTTAAGTGTAAGTGGTATGACCCTGTTATTGGTAGAGGCACACGGCGGAGAAATGGCGGAATCGTGGATGTTCTCTCATCGAGAAAATACTACAAATATGATCCATTTATTCTAGGTACTTATATATATATATATATACTTATTATTTTTATATTTATTTTTTATTAACTATATTTGTTTTTGTTTAACAGCATCTCAAGCAGATCAAGTTTGTTATATTTCATATCCATATGTAAGGAAACCGAAGCAGTCTTGGCTCAATGTTCTAAAAGTGAATCCGAGGAGAATCATTTTGGAGAATATGAAGACAATGATCCGGTGACTTTGCAACAAGAAAACGATGATGATGTTTTGATGACCACAGTTGAAGACCTAGAAGTCGAGCATTTGGTACATGCTTCTGGAGAACCGATCAATATTGATTATGACGTGGCAGATGCAGAACCTAATGATGAATTCCGATGTAATTTATCATCTGCGGATGATGATGAAGATGGAGATGATGATGAATCGTATTAATTTGCTTAATTAAGTACTCATATGTATAATATTATCTTGTAATATGACGTTCTAAACTTCGGTTACTATGTTGTTATGTTATTTAGGGTATGAGTTTAAGGTTTAGGGTTTCGATATAGGGGTTCAGGATATGAAATTTCATTTCAAATTTGGGGTATGAAATTTCATTTCAAATTGAACGACTATATTCGGTTATAATTTGATGTTGAATTTTAATTTAATTTTCATTTTAAAATTTGGTGACTGAATTCAGACTGATTAGCGACTGAATTCAATTTAATTTTCATTTTAAAAACTTGCCTCCAAGAACTAACAAACCGCGAAAATCCAAATGAAAATTTTGTTTTTTGGACATAAAGCCCCCGTAAACCAAAGCCCAACCGCGAAAACCCAATTTTTTTGGCTTTTCTTTTGATTATTAACAACCATTACTCTAATTAATCTCTCTCTCTCAATTAACTCTCTACAGATTTCGCGAAACCCTAGCCTCTAATCTCTAACTCTCAACCTCGACGGCCACCGATTTCAATCTCTCCCACCGTTCTCGATCTCTATCTCTCCGGCTTCTGTCTCCGACAATGGGTGGAAAGAGGAAGTGAAATACCGTCAAACCGAACACCTCTTGGGTTACACAACGGCCGTCTGCTTTACCAACTCAGTACGACTTCGTACCGAGGGATCCATCTTCGTCCATCCCACGCGTTCTCCCTAATAACAATCCTCTCCCGTCTGTTCGTGATTATCCTCCTCCGAGAAGCCTGTTTCCGACAACAAACCTCCCACCTGCTCGATCAGCTCCGTCACCTCTCACTCCAGCTGCTGCGACATCTCAACCTCAACAGCGACAAACTCAGTAAACTGAACGCATGAACCTACTTCCTCCAAGTCAAGCGGCTCCAGTTCCAGCATCTCAATCGCCTCTCAGTTCTGAAGCACAAAACTCTCATATTCCAGAAGAGGAGGAGGATATGTCTGATGTAGAGGCTCCGGTTCAACCTAATCTCGCCTCTAACAATATGGATATTTTGAACTCCCTTCTAAACCAGCCAAATCGACCAAAGAACATTACTGTCCTCTCTCCCAACCTTGAGACTGGAACCACATGGTATTTCCTCTTCCTTTCTAAAATAGTATTTTCTGTGTTTAGCTGCAATTGTTAATGATTTAAGGAATTAAGAATTGCAGAAATTTAGCTACAATCTGTTATGTGCATCGCTTGTCCTCAGTTTCTCTAATATATGTTTGGTAATAATTTAAAATTTTGTATTTTATGATAATTATATGTTTGTAGGTTTGGTTATGACAAGTAGAAGTTTACTCGAAAGATCACCAAGATTTTAAAAATTAAGTTTAATAAGTCTTTCTACAGCTGGACTCGTGTGCCTAGATACAGACAAGAAGGTTACTTTCTGAAATTTGCTGTAAGCTTTCTCTGTCTCTTCTCTGTCTTTGAGCTTTTATAATTATTAAGTTAAGTGTTTGAGTTTTTATAATTATTGATAGTCTGTTTTTTTTATTCTTTGGTGTTTGATGTTCATGTCTCTTCTCTGTCTTTGAATCTCTTCTCTGGCTTACTGGTTTCTTCTATGTTCATTTATAGAAACTCACAAATGTGATCCATCATTGACTGGTGTTGTTCAAGAACATTTCGAGGCCATTTGTCTATTGCGAATGAAAGGCATGATCAGCGATGTAAGGACTTCTTGGGAGCAACCTACTTGGATACATGACACACTCTGGAAACAAATGACTGACTATTGGGACACTGACGCTGCGGTTGCAAAGAGTCAGACACATCAGCAGCTAGAAGGTCTGACCGTCAAGGACTTAATGTTCACACGCATAACTCTGGCCAGAAGTCTTATATGCAGATCCACCAAGATATGGTGATTCCCTACTGCTTGTTTTTTTTTTTTAACATTTTATACTGATCTTTTCTTCCATTCCACTTCAGGTTATTGAATTGGGAAGACCAGTGAGCTTTGCTGAAGTTTTCATCAGAGCTCATACAAAATCAGATGGAACCTTTAGTGATTTCAAAGCTGAACAAGTTGCTGAGGCTTTCAAGAAGAAGAAAGAAGCTAAGTTGGCAACCCTTGAGACTGATCCGAGCAAGACCGAGCAGCATCCACCACTATCAATAGAAGAGGAGAACGAGCTGTTTATTCAGGTTGGATTTCTTACTGTCAAAGTTTTGTATTATGTTTTTGGTTGTTTTTGCTTGTTATTGATAGACTCTAACTATACATTTTCTTTTTGTAGGCCACTTAATGACAGGGGGAAAATATATGGCCTTGGAAGCTTGAAGAACCAGCTTAATGAAGTGCCATATGACTCAAGCAGCTTGTCCACTTTCATTCAAATGCAACAGCAACTTCAAGAAGCTCAACGCCAAATAAAAGAACAAGCTGCTCTTCTTGCAAAGGCTGAGGAAGAGCGTGCCCAAGCTGCTGCTGCTGAAGCAAAGAGAGAGGAAGAGTGTCATGTCCCTAGTTCTAACTAAGGCATCCGGACGGGCCATGGTGCGGAGAGATGAGCTGGCCAGGTTATAAAGATCTAAAGGCAAGCGTATCATGGTCCAAACTAAGGGTTAAGTGTATCAGGAAGCTGAGACTTGACCAGAATAAGAAGGGAAGAAGGGAAAGATAGCTGGATGAGTGATCCGGAAGCTGGATATGGTCCGGTGGCAGCTCAATCAGCTAGGTGGAGCTGGTAGGAAGCTCACACAGTCATGGGCAGCTCACTGGAGCTGGAGGAGTAGCTCACTCAGCTCAGGCAACTAGTACTCAGCTCAACTCAGCTGAACTAAGTGATGGAGTCTTGGCCGGTCTTTGCGGACCATGAGTGGTGATCATGGACCAGATGATGGTCATGGACGTCCGGTGGGTCAAGGGAGCTGTGGCAAGTGAGCTAAGTGTTTGTGCAAGCATTTGGGCTTGAGATCGATCAGCCCAAACGAAGAGAGGAGCAGTTACGGTTTTGGAGCGGTTTGGGCGAAAAGGTGTCCGTTGGCCAAATGACCAATCACATCGTCCGGACGGTTGCCAAGCCCCTTCCCTATAAATAAACCTCTCCTCTGTCGACATAAATCATCAGAAACAGAAGGGGAAACTCTGCCCAAATCTCTACAGAATCAAAGAGAGAAAAGAGAAGTGTGACCGCAAAGGCAGTCCGTGTGAAGGCAAGGGGATTCCGGTGGGTTCTAAGCCGTGGGCAAGTGAAGACTTGATGGAAATGGAAACCAGAGGAAAGGAGAAGGCTGCAGAGAAGAGTGTGGGGGCTTCCGAACACACACCTAAGGTACTGGATGCAAACCAAGTACAAACCGCCATGAATCATCCATCCGGGTGATTTGGCCGTTTGATCCATGAGTGGATGGTTGCATCTATTGTTCTTTCTCTGTCAATATATCTCTTCTCCACTATATTCTGAAGTTATTTATGGGTTTAAACTCATGCACACGCCACCAAGGCTTGGCTAGATCAGTGTAATCTCTCCATGGCCTTGGTTGGGCATGTATGGTCTGATCTCATGCTTCCAGTGGGAGTTATTGGGATTTGGCGTTTGATATCTCTTAGTGGGGATTTATAATGAATTATCAAAGTGATAGAATAATTTTATATGATTGATTTCGAGATGGTACCATGAGACCGGTTAGGTTGTTCACGGCCAAGATCAATATGATCAAGGCCGGTTCTGGGAAATCCGCTTGGACCATTCTCTTAATCATGAATTATCATGATTTATCATGTGTTTTAATTTGTTTTTGGATGAGTAAATCAATGGGTCACAAATCGGCCAGAAATGGACTAAGTGTCCAAACCATGCTTAGGTTGTATATTGCTAGGATATCGGTCAGGATTCTTATGCATTGTGTTGTGGGTTTTGATTTCAGGTCCTGACAGGGATCGTGGTAAGGCTAAGGAGCCATGAAGACCTTGGCCGTGTGGGATGTGTGATGTAGTTCATGTTGTATACATTTGGATTTATCATAGCCTATTGTGCAACTGAATGATTTGAATACTTTGTATGGTTCACATTTGACACATATATAATATGATTGTTTGCCTTAAGCTTCCGCATTGTTTTTATTATTGCATGAACCTCAAATGTTTGAAAAATGACTAAGTAAGGATTGGACCTTAACCGGCTTAATTGCACTTAGATGTTTAGGTAAGGCCGCGGACTGGTTGGATCATGGGATCCAGGTTTGGGTCTTACAAGTTGGTATCAGAGCATGCTTGATTCTAGGCTGTTGGGTTAGGGCAGGTCATCACACATCCGGCTGGGTCTCATGGCAGGTCTTGGTATTGGTTAACATTAGAATTGCTTGAGGTTTGCAACTAAAAGATGTTAATCTAACCTTTGCCTTGTGTTTGTCTTTGTTCACCTAAGGGAACAAGGAAGAAGTCTCGGAAGAACAAGGATGGGACAGGGGCGTCCGGAGCTGGAGATGCCTCAGAACCCAATCCACAAGTGTTGCTGTCAGTTCCACCTGCTGGACATACCAGTGAGGTCATTCTGACTGAAACCCAAGTTAATCAGGCTGAGTTTCAGTTGGGTGGAGAGGACAGACAGATGGACGAGACGGGACAACCAGTGAATGCAGCCAGAGGTCAACTGGGAGCAGCTGGTGGACAGCAGAGGAATGATGTGGAAGGTGAAGCTGAGTCCTCAGAGACTGGTCACCGAGTTGATCCAAACATCCAGAGGGATGGGAGGATTGGACCGGATGAACCAATGGCTGAACCAACCATGAAGGAGATACTCGATGCAATCAAGTTGATGGGGAGTCAGATGCTGGCGATGACCCAAGTGTTCACCCCAGTGGTGAATTCATCTGTGGGTCAGACTACTCAAGCACCAGTGATAGCTCCTGTAACTGGAGTGACTGGTGGATATGTGGCGCCTCTTGCTGAGGTGATTGAGTTGGATCCACCAGTGGGAACAACTAAGAAGGTTGATTACCTGAAGGTGCTTGAGCACATCTCTCGTTTGGGAACCAAACACTTTGCTGGAAGTGCTGATCCCATGGAGGCAGATGAGTGGAGGGACCGTCTGGTCAGAAACTTCAAATCCACAAGGTGCCCTGAGGAGTACCAAAGAGACATAGCAGTGCACTTCCTGGAGGGAGATGCACACAACTGGTGGCTGTCCCTGGACAAGCGTACCAATGGTTCCATTGTGAAGTTCTCTGACTTTGAGGTTGAGTTCAACCACAAATACTTTCCAGCTGAGGCATGGGATCGTTTGGAGGCAAAGTTCCTGGACTTGGTTCAGGGTAAACGGTCAGTAAGGGAGTATGAGGAAGAGTTCAACCGGCTCAGGAGGTATGTGGGTAAGGAACTTGAGGATGAGAAGGTTCAGGTCCGCAGGTTCATAAGGGGCTTAAGGCCTGAACTTAAGACTTATTGCTCAGTCCGCACCTTCAACACAGTCTCTGAGCTGGTGGAAAGGATGGCAATGCTGGAAACCAATCTGGCTGAGGAGAACAAGCACAAGCTGAAGAGTGTGGTGGTGTCCTCTGGTCAGGGTGGTGACAAGAAGAGAAAGAGGGATGCGGCTGAAGGGGGTAAAACCTCAAGTGGTAGGCCAGAGTGTCCCAAGTGTGGGAAACACCATGGTGGAGAGTGCTGGAAGGCAATGGGAGCTTGCACCCGTTGTGGCAAGATGGATCACTCAGCTCGGGATTGTCCAGGTCCGGATAGGAACCGTGGACAAGGCTCGACCAGTGAGGCCAGGACTTGTCATCAGTGTGGCAAGAAAGGGCATTTCCGTGTGGACTGTCCCCAGTTGCAAACTGGACAAGGTAAGGGTCGTGGTGAGCAGAACCGGCCAGACCCCAAACAAGGCCAAACTTCAGCACCTCGAGTCTATGAGCTTTCAAGGGATGTGGATGAGTCCGGACCCTTCAAGGCGATCACTGGTATAACTCTAAACCCATTCTGTTTAAATTTTTAAATTTATTAGAATGGCATGGTATGGAATCTAGGATGGACTAGATACTTAGATAAGGTCTTATGTAGGGACCTTATGTATTGGTGGTGTGGAAACACATGTATTATTTGATACTGGAGCTACACATAGTTTTGTGAGTCCAGATATGATTGGAAAAGGTATGTTCCAAATGGGAACTAGGGATGATCTTGGCTTGGTGAGTGCAGCCGGTGGGCAAATGATGCACCCACTAGGTCTAGTCAAAGACATTCCAGTAATGATCCATAGTAAGGCAATGCCGGTGGATCTGATTGTGGTCCGCCTTAAGAATCACGAGGTGATCCTAGGTATGGACTGGCTTGGCAAGAATCGGGCCACCTTAGACTGTCATCGAGGAAGGGTGCAGTTTGAGAGTGGGTGTGGACCCCCGATCAAGTACCAAGGTATTAATCCGGCCTCTGGATGCTTAGTGTTATCAGCAGTCCGAGCGGCAAGGATGCTGGAACAAGGTTGTGAGGCTTATATAGCCACAATCACCACTAAGGAGGTCGTAGGGGATGGTGGCCCGGACGGGATACCGCTGGTCAGTGAGTTTGATGATGTGTTTAGGTCACTACAGGGCATTCCCCCTGATAGGTCAGACCCATTCATAATAGAACTGGAACCAGGGACGGCCCCAATGTCAAAGAGCCCATACCGCATGGCTCCAGCTGAGATGGCTGAGCTAAAGAAACAACTTGAAGAGTTGCTAGAAAAGGGGTTCATACGCCCAAGTGTATCACCCTGGGGTGCACCAGTCCTCTTTGTCAAAAAGAAGGATGGTAGCTTCAGGTTGTGCATTGATTATAGAGGGTTGAATAGGGTGACTATAAAGAATAAGTACCCATTGCCCCGGATTGATGAGTTGCTAGATCAACTGAAAGGAGCCAAATGGTTCTCCAAGATTGATTTGGCATCTGGTTATCATCAAATCCCCATTGCATCAGGAGATGTAAAGAAGACAGCCTTCCGGACTAGGTATGGCCACTATGAGTTTGTGGTTATGCCATTCGGATTGACTAATGCACCAGCAGCCTTCATGAAGATGATGAATGGAATTTTCAGAGAGTACTTAGATGAATTTGTAATCATCTTCATTGATGATATACTAGTTTACTCTAAGACCCGGGAAGACCATGAGAAGCATCTCAGGTTGGTGTTGGAAAGGCTGAGAGAGCAACAATTGTTTGCCAAGCTAAGCAAGTGTAGCTTTTGGCAGAAGAGCATTGGCTTCCTAGGACATGTGGTGTCTGAGGAAGGAGTGTCTGTTGATCCGGAGAAGATCAAGTGCATACAAGAGTGGCCAAGACCAAAGAATGCTACAGAAGTAAGAAGCTTCTTGGGTTTGGCCGGATACTACAGGAAGTATGTCAAAGGGTTTGCAAGTGTGGCACAACCTATGACACAACTTACTGGAAAGGATGTCAAATTCATCTGGTCAGAAGCTTGTGAAAAGAGCTTTGAAGCCTTGAAGAACATGCTGACCAGTGCACCAGTTTTGGTGTTACCTGAGGAAGACCAACCATATGTGGTGTACACGGATGCTTCCATTACTGGATTAGGCTGTGTGCTCACACAGAACGGGAAGGTCATAGCATATGCCTCAAGGCAACTCAGGAAGCATGAGGGCAACTACCCAACACACGACCTGGAGATGGCCGCAGTGGTATTTGCCTTAAAGATATGGAGATCATACTTGTATGGTGCCAAGGTTCAGATTCTCACTGACCACAAGAGCCTGAAGTACATTTTCACTCAACCTGAGTTGAATTTGAGACAAAGGCGGTGGATGGAGTTTGTGGCCGACTATGATTTAGACATTGCCTACCACCCAGGCAAGGCCAATCTAGTGGCAGATGCTTTAAGCAGGCGTAGGGCTGAGGTATCAGCTGAGAAAGAAGCAGAGATCCTGGAAGGGATGGTTCGGTCACTACATCTAGACACCATGGCAAGTGAGGATGAGCCTTTGGGTTTAGAGGCTGTGAACCAGGCTGATCTGCTTACCAGAATTCAACAAGCACAAGGCTTGGATGAGAATTTGCAAAAAGTTGCAAAGAATGACAAGACTGAGTATCAAGTCACAAGTAATGGTACCATTTTGGTACATGGGCGGGTTAGTGTTCCTGGTGACCGGGGACTAAAGGAAGAGATTATGAGTCAGGCTCATAAGTCTAAGTTCTCAGTGCACCCGGGCCTAAATAAGATGTACAAAGACATCAAAAGGTATTACCATTGGATCAGGATGAAGGCTGACATTGCTGAGTGGGTGGCCAAGTGTCCTACTTGTCAATTAGTCAAGGCTGAACATCAAGTTCCAAGTGGTTTACTACAAAACCTTCCCATACCAGAGTGGAAGTGGGATCACATCACAATGGACTTTGTGACTGGGTTTCCCACAACCAGAAACAAGAAGGATGCAGTATGGGTGATTGTTGATCGCCTGACCAAATCTGCACACTTCTTGCCCATAAAGAAAGGTGATGGAGTGGAGGAGATTGTGAAGATCTATATGGATCAAATTGTGAAGCTGCATGGAGTGCCGGCCAGTATAGTCTCAGACAGAGACCCTAGATTCACTTCTTACTTCTGGAGGGCTTTTCAAAAGGCTCTAGGAACAAGAGTGAACATGAGCACATCCTATCATCCCCAAACGGATGGTCAGTCAGAAAGGACCATCCAGACATTGGAAGATATGCTAAGGGCATGTGTTCTAGATTGGGGTGACTCATGGGAGAAACATTTACCACTGGTGGAGTTTGCATACAACAACAGCTTTCACACCAGCATAGGTATGTCTCCTTATGAAGCATTGTATGGGCGGCCTTGCAGGACACCTTTATGCTGGACCCAAGTGGGGGAGCGCAGCATAATAGGTCCTGAGATTGTGGAGGAAACCACAGGAAAGATCAAACTAGTCAAGGAGAAGATGAAGGAAGCTCAAGACCGCCAAAAGAGCTATGCGGACAAGAGAAGGAAACATCTTGAGTTTGAGGTTGGTGATCTAATCTATCTCAAGATGATTACCTTCAAAGGTAGGGCAAGAGTTTCTGGAAGAAGGAAACTAGACCCAAGGTTCTTAGGTCCCTTCAGGATACTTGAAAGAGTTGGGGCAGTGGCTTACAAACTGGATTTGCCATCTGAAATGGATGCTTACCATAATGTATTTCATGTGTCTCAACTAAGGAAGTGCCTAACGGATCAAGACATTGTTTTGCCAGAAATTCCAAAAGACCTTGGTAAGAACCTCACCTTAGAAACAAGGCCGGTTCGAATCATTGATCGAATGGAAAAGGCAATGAGAAAGAAGACAGTTCCTATGCTAAAGATTGTATGGGAATTCAATGGTAAGGACATTATCACTTGGGAAACAGAAGCAAGAATGAAAGCTGAGTATCCTGAGTGGTATAGTCAATATGTGGTTGGAGAATCATCCAGCATGAACTCGGGGACGAGTTCCTTCCAAGTGGGGGAGACTTGTCATGTCCCTAGTTCTAACTAAGGCATCCGGACGGGCCATGGTGCGGAGAGATGAGCTGGCCAGGTTATAAAGATCTAAAGGCAAGCGTATCATGGTCCAAACTAAGGGTTAAGTGTATCAGGAAGCTGAGACTTGACCAGAATAAGAAGGAAAGAAGGGAAAGATAGCTGGATGAGTGATCCGGAAGCTGGATATGGTCCGGTGGCAGCTCAATCAGCTAGGTGGAGCTGGTAGGAAGCTCACACAGTCATGGGCAGCTCACTGGAGCTGGAGGAGTAGCTCACTCAGCTCAGGCAACTAGTACTCAGCTCAACTCAGCTGAACTAAGTGATGGAGTCTTGGCCGGTCTTTGCGGACCATGAGTGGTGATCATGGACCAGATGATGGTCATGGACGTCCGGTGGGTCAAGGGAGCTGTGGCAAGTGAGCTAAGTGTTTGTGCAAGCATTTGGGCTTGAGATCGATCAGCCCAAACGAAGAGAGGAGCAGTTCACAAGCGGTTGGACGGTTTTGGAGCGGTTTGGGCGAAAAGGTGTCCGTTGGCCAAATGACCAATCACATCGTCCGGACGGTTGCCAAGCCCCTTCCCTATAAATAAACCTCTCCTCTGTCGACATAAATCATCAGAAACAGAAGGGGAAACTCTGCCCAAATCTCTACAGAATCAAAGAGAGAAAAGAGAAGTGTGACCGCAAAGGCAGTCCGTGTGAAGGCAAGGGGATTCCGGTGGGTTCTAAGCCGTGGGCAAGTGAAGACTTGATGGAAATGGAAACCAGAGGAAAGGAGAAGGCTGCAGAGAAGAGTGTGGGGGCTTCCGAACACACACCTAAGGTACTGGATGCAAACCAAGTACAAACCGCCATGAATCATCCATCCGGGTGATTTGGCCGTTTGATCCATGAGTGGATGGTTGCATCTATTGTTCTTTCTCTGTCAATATATCTCTTCTCCACTATATTCTGAAGTTATTTATGGGTTTAAACTCATGCACACGCCACCAAGGCTTGGCTAGATCAGTGTAATCTCTCCATGGCCTTGGTTGGGCATGTATGGTCTGATCTCATGCTTCCAGTGGGAGTTATTGGGATTTGGCGTTTGATATCTCTTAGTGGGGATTTATAATGAATTATCAAAGTGATAGAATAATTTTATATGATTGATTTCGAGATGGTACCATGAGACCGGTTAGGTTGTTCACGGCCAAGATCAATATGATCAAGGCCGGTTCTGAGAAATCCGCTTGGACCATTCTCTTAATCATGAATTATCATGATTTATCATGTGTTTTAATTTGTTTTTGGATGAGTAAATCAATGGGTCACAAATCGGCCAGAAATGGACTAAGTGTCCAAACCATGCTTAGGTTGTATATTGCTAGGATATCGGTCAGGATTCTTATGCATTTGTGTTGTGGGTTTTGATTTCAGGTCCTGACAGGGATCGTGGTAAGGCTAAGGAGCCATGAAGACCTTGGCCGTGTGGGATGTGTGATGTAGTTCATGTTGTATACATTTGGATTTATCATAGCCTATTGTGCAACTGAATGATTTGAATACTTTGTATGGTTCACATTTGACACATATATAATATGATTGTTTGCCTTAAGCTTCCGCATTGTTTTTATTATTGCATGAACCTCAAATGTTTGAAAAATGACTAAGTAAGGATTGGACCTTAACCGGCTTAATTGCACTTAGATGTTTAGGTAAGGCCGCGGACTGGTTGGATCATGGGATCCAGGTTTGGGTCTTACAAAGAGCGTGCCCAAGCTGCTGCGGAAATGAGAGAGGAAGAGCGTTCCAGAGTTATAGCTACTCAGCAGGCTACAATCGAGGAGCTCTCAATGGTTTGGAAGTACTTGACCACCACAGACCAGAGATTCTTGGACTTCATCTCCAAAGAAACATCTTCATTTGATCCCAATCATGTTTAGGTCTTGCCTTTTCCTTATGACTTTTTATTATGCACTTTAAACTTTATTTTGGATGTGTGAAACTTGTAAACTCCTCAAGTGTTGGAGTTCTTTTGGATGTTTGAACTTCAAAACTTGGAAATCTAGGAGTTCTTTTTTTTTTATGAAAACTTGGAAGTCTTTGGATGTTTGAACCTTTTATGATTTCAAAATCGTTTTTAGTATTATTATTAGCAGATTTAAATAACAAATCATGAACAATAAGAAAAACAAAACACCAAAATAATGAATATGACAGTCAAAAATATGGTAAGAAACTCGCATATCAGTCATGAAATCAGTCGTAAGATTTAAGCAACATAGTCACTAATCAGTCAGTATTCGGTAGCAGAAATATACCTACTGTTTTCCTACTACGAGAGATAGTCTTTAACGGCGTCGGTATATCAGTCGTTATATTCAGTCGTGAAATGCAGTCGTGCAAGTCAGTCGTTAAATTCAGTCACTAAAACGTCGTAATATAGTCACTAAAAGGTCGTAAGTCAGTCCTATATCACCTGCTAAATAGTGACTGAGTTTACGATTGTCTCAAATAGTAGAAAAACAGTCGCTAAATACTGACTGATTTACGACTAATTTATTTAGCGACGAGGTGTTTTACGACGACTGAATCAGTCGTAAATCAGTCAGTAAGACCGATTACTGACTGAATACCGACTGATTCCGTAGTCAGAAACGACTTGTTTTCTTGTAGTGTTAGAATCCACGTAAACTTAAAGATTATCCACAACAGACAATATGTATTTAATAAATAACATATAAGTTAACTGTTGGTTCTCTTTACGCAGAACGTACGTTGTAAATTGGTTTCGATTCCAAGAAGGAGAAGTCTACGGCGGTGCCGGTGATCAACACGAAGAAATTGGAGGAAGAGACGGAACCGGTGGCGATGGATAGTGTGAAAGCGGAGGTAAGGCTTACAGAAAGCTCGGTTGGAGAAGAAGATGTCACAAGCGGATCTAGCGACACAGATCAACGAGCGGACACAGGTTGTTCAAAAATATGAAAAAGGGAAAGCTGTTCCTAACCAGGCCGTGCTTGCCAACATGGAGAAGGTTCTAGGTGTTAAACTCGGGTAAACATGTTAAATATTCTAAATAATGCCGTATCTGGTTGTATCTTGTGAAAAATAAATAACAACGCTTTTCCTTTGTACTTTAAACGACAACGAATTTGTCAAATTTGAAAATGAAATGGGTTTGTTCTGTTTGATTTACCTGATTAAGTCACGACTGTCTAAATATTTTGTCTTTCCATAAATCCCTGTGATCAACCAAATTAGAAACCCATTATTCAAAACAAAGTTGGTGTTTTAGGGACATCTCTGGATTTGGTCTTATAGGTCCAATGGGTTTATGATTCGGAATTTGCTTATCATATATAAAGAAACTATGATAAGATTTTGTCAGGGTGAATTTATATGAAAATTATTTTAAAATATCTTATTGAAAAATAAAATTTATATTCTCGATCGAGTTAATATTTTTGGCCTTCCAACAATTTTTAATTTTTTTTTGTTAATTACATAATTTGTTGACTAATGGGCTGATCTAATTTTTAAAATATTTTAGGTCAAAAAATCACTTCTCACATAAGAACCTAACGTTTAGACCGAAAAGTCTCAGACTTACTATTTGGTTATAGTGAAACTATGTCAGCTCGGTTTTATATCATAATTTAGTAATTTAAAAGTTAATTATGGTTATGAGATGTTTATGTTTATGCGCCAATCATATCTATCTTCAATATTTTTTTCTTTATTTGTTTCATTTTGGTTATTGCTTGATATAAATATTGATTTTTAAGTTTATTCTCATTTCATTTTTTGTTTTGGCCTGAGATTTAGAAAATGTTTAAGATTTAAAATTATTAAGGAGATACATATCACTAATTATAATGTATATGCTATATTTTGATGCTAGGAGTTTCAAAGCTCCTAAAACAAATGTTGTAATATGAGTGAAATGTCGAACCATTCCAAAGGATTCAAAGCACCAAGAATGCAAGTACTTCCTTAATCTAAGTGCAATCGATGAATTTATGATTTCTAGAACTAGGAGTGCAATAATTAAACAATAAAAACAGTAAATCAAAGAACTTTCTTTTATGAGAAAGGAGAACTCATGGGTATAGAAATTTAGACCTTGGGTAATCAAGCTTCGAACTAAGGATGGCAACAATCAATCAAACTAATCAACCTTAAGCTTAGACACAATCCTAAACAAACTCTATGTCTAGATGAATGCTCATTTGCTAACATATTTCAGACATCAAATGTCTTTGGCTGAATAATATAAAGCAATCATTAACAACAAGTCTATTGGCTATCTTAACACCCTTAACAACAAATGTCTTTGGTAAAGTGTGTTAAGAGCTTAGGAGAGTTGACTCAGACATATCATCGAACACCTTGTGGGTGGGAGATGTCTAAAGATCAACTTTTGAGAGGCCAACTCAATAGATGCATTATGAATACTCTCCTAGGCAAGGAATAAGGTTTGATTTATACTAAAACATCCTAGAACTAACTTAATCACCCTAAATCTTCCTAACCCATGAATTCAATGGTGGATTACTCACTAAGGTTCATGATCATTCTTAAACCCATATTGAGTTTCAGATTGATCATAAACAGAGAAGAAATTACAGGAATCAATAAGAAATAAAATAAGAACAAGGATCAATGATCCAAAAAGAGATTGATCTTCAATAGTTTTGATGTTTACCAAGTAACAAAAGATAGATTAGCCTCTGGTGCTTACACAATACTTAAACTTAAGTTTTAGAACAGAAAAACGTGCATACAAATGACTAAAATGCCCCTGAGAAATGTTTAACTTCAAGATGAAACGGGTTCGGAGCGACCAGGAGGGGTCGCTCCGGGTGACCGCTGCGGATGAGACGAGCGAGCTGGTCCCCTCGCTGCACCGAGGTCGCTCCATGTGGTGATTCACAGCGGGTGGCCAGGGTCGCTGCACTGAGGTCGCTGTGGCCTTGGTCGTCTCTAAATCACTCCTTTTGCCTCTTTTGAGTTCCCAATGCATCCCAAATGCTCCATGTGGTACTCCAATACCTGATAAGGACTCATGCGTGCAAAATGCAGCCTAAGCATGCCTAAATCCTATTCTAAATGATCAAAATGCATGCAAATATGAAGATAAAACAATGAAAATATGCAAGACATCAACTCCCCCAAACTTGTCCTTTACTTGTCCTCAAGTGAACTTTCTAGGACTCATAGGGGAAGAGGTTTGAAAGTGGGAGCTCATAGCCAAGAGAAACACACAGGCACTCGCTTCAACATAAGAATTCAACACAAGCACACTCTCTTTTATTATCCTCTAGCTTCTCTAGGCCTATCTTAACTCAACATTATTCATTCACACATTCAGTTCAGCCAACTCTCACATTCATTAAGCAATACAACAAGTGAGCTCTATGCAAATGGTCAATTGGTCTAAGTCATTTGGGTAAGGGAAGGCTTTTTGTTCTAGTGATCAAGGGGCTCAAAACTCATTATCTTCAAGGTGGTTCACTCTCAAAATAAGTAGCCTTGACATTGCACATAATATATCTAAGAAAGGGACCAACTAATGCATACAATGCTCAATCTTCATTACTTACCGAAACTAATAGGTTACAATGCTCTCTACAAGGCATTTTTTTTTGGCTTTTCTATGCAAATAGGTATGCGAAATGCAAGACTCAATGCAAGACCATCAAAGCAAACATGGTTAAATACTTGGTACCTCCCCCAAACTTAAGTCACACAGTCTCTGTGTTGTTAAGTTGAGAGAGATACCGAAAATAAATCCTAATAAACAAAGAAAAGCTAGTATATACAAGAGAAGGTTACGGAGTACCTCCTATGGGTAGCGAGTAGAGGCAGACGCCTTGTACTCATCGGTGTCAGGTGGGAACGTGGTGTAGTAGCCGCCTGGCATGGTGCTGTGCGACTCGAATCGTGGCTGGCTGGACATCTCCTCGATCTCGATCTCCTCCTCAGAATCAGCAAAGGAGGGCGATTTGTTGCCCGAGGAAGATGGGAGGATGGGTGGGTTTCTCCAGCGACGCTGTTGCTGCCTTTCAGTGAGAGGGAAGCTAAGGGCTGAGCGGTTTGGTGGAGGCTGGGGTACTGGGTCGTCTGGGAACTCAAAGTCTGCTCTGATACATCCCGCTATACCTCCCCTAGTCAAGACATCAGCTATCTTTCTCAAGATCTTGGATGTTGACTTCGCTTTCCGCTTCGCAGTCTTGCTCATTTCCTTGCACTTTTTCTTGAGCTTTTCAATCGTCCTATCCTGAGCCTTGTTCCATCTCTAGAGCTTACTGATGTGATCGTGGGCGTCGCGAAGGGCACCAGGGGGAAGGGTTCCGGAATATGGTGTGAATGTGTAGCGAAGCTGCCCATAGATGGGCTCAACATCCTCATCTTCCACTGTATCAGCTTCTGGCATAGCTCTTCCAATATTCTCTTCTACTTCCATGCAAGGACCGATGGGGTCAAGGGACCCATGCTCACCAAGGAAAGCACCCGTAGGAATGTTGAAGCTGATACCGCAGAGCCCAGCTAGGCTTGTCAGCTCTCTGTTTGGGAGGACCACCTCAGCCTTTTTGCCCGCGATCTTGTAGTGGTAGACGTAGTTACCCTTGTATCTCCCACTAAAGTAAGTGGCTTGCCTCAAGTAAGGAGCATCCAAGAAGATCAGTGCTGTCGCGTCATTTCCCAACGAGATACCCTTGAACTCAATCAATGGTGTGATCAATCCTCCAATCCCAATCTTTGGTGAGGAGTCACCGGTGGTCCAAGCCCAATCTATGTAGTGCCGAATGATATCTTGCATATTTGCATTGTTTTAGCTATTCATTCATATGCATTTTCATCATATAGAATAGGATTTAGACATGTTTAGGTTGCATTTTGCATGCATAAGTCTCTATTAGGTACTGGAGTGCCAAGTGAAGTTATTGGAGACATTTGGATGTGTTTGGAGCTCAAAAGAGGTGAAAAAGGTGATCATTGGACGAGCAAAGCACTGGAGCGACCTTACCGGAGCGACCCTACGGAGTCGCTGTGCCCCACCTCTCAGAGCGACCTTCCCAGAGCGATAACTCCAAGTCGCTCGCGTTCTCATCACTCGGAGACACGAAGAAACAAGGTCAGAGCGACCCCTCGGAGCGACCACCCGAGGTCGCTCCCGAAGCCAGAGCGACGTGCTGGAGCGATTCTCTGGGGTCGCTCCACGTTATTTGCTGCACGATTTTATTATTTTTCAAGGACCTTTTTGCAATTGTTGTGCACGTTTTTGCACTTGGAAAACCTAATGTTTAAGTACTATGTAGCCACCATTTGGCAATCTATCTTTTTTCTATTGAATACACAAAACTCTCTCAAGAAAGTTCTCTTTTGATTTGATTGTTCTTGTGTTCTTGTGATTTTCTTTTCTAGTTCTCTATATGATTCATCTGAAATCCACCATGGGTTTAAGAGGAATCATGGAGATTAGTGAGTAATCACCTTTTGGATTCATGGGTTAGGGTGATTAAGGGTGATTAGGCTAGTTCTAGGATGTTTTAGGTTTAGATCATACTTGTTCCTTGCATAGTAGAGTGATCTTAATGCATCATTTGAGTAGGCCACTCAAAGGGTGATCTCTAGGCATTTTTCACCCGACAGGTGTTTGATGAAATGCCTGAGTCAACTCTCCTAGGCTTTTAGTGTACTTTGCCAAAGAGATTTGTTGTTAAAGATGCTAAGATAGCTAATAGACTTGTTAGTAATGATTGCTTGCATGTTATTCAACCAAAGACATTTGATGTTTGAGGCATGTTAGCAAATGAGCATTCATCTAGACATAGAGCTTGCTTAGAATTGTGTCTAGGCTTAAGGTTAATAGTTTGATTGATTCATTTGTCATCCTTAGTTCGAAACTTGATCACCCAATGTCTGAAATCCCTATACCCATGAGTTCTCATTTCCAATAGTTTAAAAGTATCATTTTATTGCTTTGCTTTAGCTTAAATCATTAGTTTAGAAATCATCAAATCACTGGCTGCACTTAGATTAGGCAAATACTTGCATTCTCTCTGCATTTGAATCCCTCAGAATTGGTTCGACAACTTACTACCACTATACTATCATTTCACTTAGGAGCTCAAAACTCCTAACATCAAATTGGCGCCGTTGCCGGGGAGCTTGCTGAGCACATTCTACAGAGGTGCTCTTCCTAAGTACAGAGCCAGACTGGATACAGCTAGCAATGGGTTCTTTTTGGGGAGAACTGAGGAAGAGGCAGAGGCTCTGGTTGACAACATGGTTAAGAGTGATGCAGTCTACAGTGGAGACCATGACAGGAGCAGCAGAGGTGATGACAATCAAACAAGGAATGAGATAAAGGCTGTTCAGGAGAAGATTGACAAACTCAATTCTGATAAGGCCACACAAGCGCAGGTGAACTTTGTTGGCAACCCCAGCCAGGAGATACCTCCTACTGTCAATGAGGTTGAGGGTTTGGAAGGGCAAGAAGAATTGTGCTTCATCAACAGTAATGGTAGCTGGTACAAGAAGGAACCCAACTTTCAGTACAACAACTACCAACAGAAGCCCTATTCAAACAACCAGCAGAGTGGTTATCAGCCTCGAAACAACCAGTAGAGCAACTATCAGCCTCAGCAAAACTCCTCTCCTAGCTCCTCTGCCCCTCAACAGAGCAGCACTGATGCCTTACTGAAACAGATCTTGGAGTCTCAGACTAGAAGTGAGAAGCATGTGGGCTATGAGCTGAAGAACCTTCACTCCAAGATTGATGGGAGCTACAATGAGCTCAACAACAAATTCTCCACCTTGCTTCTTCTGTCAAGAATTTGGAGAATCAGTTTGCTTCCATGAGCTCCCACAAGAACCGCCAGCAAGGATCTCTACCTGGAAAGTCAGATCAAAACCCCAAGGAAGCAAAAGCTGTCACACTTAGGAGTGGTAAGCAGTTGACTCCTGTAACCCTCACCAAGGATGCTGAGAAACAAGGTGAGGAGGTGGCCATCAACCTAGATGATGAAGTGGTCATTGTTGATGAGAAGACAGATGCTGAGATCTTGGAGAAGATTGTGAAAGCCAAGGGTAAAGGAAAGGTTGGAGAAGAGAAGAAAACAACAAAATATGGTGAATCTGCTGCTCCAGCAAGTGAGAGCTCTCCTGTTCCCCCACTCTATGAACTAAAGCTTCCATTGCCTGGTAGATTCAAGAAGCAGCTGCTACAGAAGTACAAGGCTTTGTTTGAGAAGCAGATGAGTGAAGCTCAGGTTACAACGCCCATCATTGATGCTTTCATGCTGATTCCTCAATACAGCAAACTCCTGAAAGATGTTGTAGCTGCTAAGAAGAAGGAGATGGAGGGCATGATGGTTCTGAGTCATGAGTGCAATGTCATCATTCAGAGGCTAGATGCTCCAGAGAAGCTAGAGGATCCAGGATGCTTCACACTACCTTGTGCTCTTGGACCTATGGTGTTTGAGAAGTGTCTCTGCGATTTAGGAGCTAGTGTCAGCTTGATGCCTTTGTCTGTGTCAAAGAAGCTTGGCTTCACTCACTACAAGAAGTGTAGACTCTCTCTGGTGTTGGCTGATCGTTCAGTGAAGTACCCTGTGGGCATCCTAGAGAACCTCCCTGTGAAGATTGGAAGGTATGAGATACCTACAGATTTTGTGGTGCTTGAAATGGGTGAGGAGGCTCAAGACCCATTGATTCTTGGAAGACCATTCTTAGCTACAGCAGGAGCTATTGTGAATGTGAAGGAAGGGAAGATTGACCTCCATTTGGGCAAGGAGAACATCCTCCACTTTGACATCAAGGAGAAGATGAGGAACCCCACTGTATTTGGACAAGCCTTCACCATTGAAGAGATGAATCCTCCTCCTGCTGATGATCACTTTGATGAGCTACCACCTGAGGAAGATGGGGTGTCAACTCCACTTTCTGCACCTAGTCCAGCCTGATCCAAAGGAGGCAAAGTCAAGCTAGAGACTTAAAACAAGCTCACTTGGGAGGAAGTCCCATGAGTATCCTTGTATATATTGCATTAGTATTTACATTTCATCATACTGCATAAAACAATGGGAAAATGAAGTTGTGTGCAGGTGTAGAGCAGAAAATCGGACATCAGGGCGAGGTCATGGAGCGAGGAAGAGAAGTCGCTCCAGCTGGGAGCGACTTGCCCACAGCGACCCCTAGAAGTCGCTCGTGTCCTCCGGAGCGAAACTGACCGTGGAGCGAGGTCTCCGCAGCGATGTCATGAGGTCGCTCCAGCTAGGAGCGACCTGCCGCAGCGACCCTTCCACCTCGCTCCCGTCTCAGGTAACTGGAAACCTCCTTTCTCCCAGTTTTTCTTTGCATTTTACATTTCCGTTGGGTACCTCACTCACACAGAGACTGTGTGATTTAAGTGTGGGGGAGGTACCAAGTATTTGATCATGTTTGTTTTCATGATTTTGAGTCTCATGCATTGCATATTACATTCTTATTTGCATAGAAAAATCCAAAAAAATAAAAAAATTTGAAAAACACAAAAAGAATCATTTAGTTGCATCATTTGCATTTTTAGGATTGAGTCTAGAAGCATATAGTTTGCATTCATGCATTAGGGGGATTTCAACCTTGTAAAGAGCTCATGCTAAGTACTGAATTAGTTGACCTTTGTAATCATGACAAGTAGCTTGAGCACCCTTTGGAAAGCTTGTAAACTTCGCGCCTTGAATGCTCCTCTTGAAACTCATTTGACTGTTGATACTCTCTCTTTGAAGCAAGCTCCTGTTTTAATGTCTCTTGCATATGGTCCCTTGTGTACTAAGTCATGGATATACACACTTGAGTTGTCCCATCTGTTTTACCAATCTTTTTGACAAACTCAAGTGCTACTCCACTCCCAAAACTCATACCTCATTTTTAAACCATCATTATTTGTTGAGTGAGGCCTCTTTGGAAAGCTTTACATGTGCATAATGTTGAGAGTATTGGGAACGACAATGCTTAGTCTCCATTCTTGCTAGATTAGTCACTCTATTGTCTAGCTATAGGAAGGGGGTGAGTGTTGTGTGATTTGGGAATATGAAAGGTTTGACTCTTTGTGCTTAAATGATTAGTTTTTTTGGGATAAGTGAAGAAGTATCTAGCTCTTATTGTGAAAAGTCGTGGCCCCCAAATATATAAAAAAAAATATATATAAAAAAAAAAAATATTTAAAAGAGAATAAAAAGGGGGCTAGCAAAGTTGTTAGGAGCTCAGATTTGCTTTAAAATTGTGAAAATCCCTTATTGATTTCAAAAAGAAAGAGTCTGATGTGAAAAAAAATGTTCTTGGGATCTTTTGGTGAGAGATATGAGTTGGGTTTGACATTGAGGAATAATTGAATATCTTGTGTGTTTGGGAAAGGGTAGAACAATGGAGATTGAGCATTGTATGCATGAGTTGATCCCTTTCTTAGATATATTATGTGTAATGTCAAAGCTACTTTGTTTCGAGAGTAAACCACCTTAAAAGATCATTTTGAACCTCTGATTTCACTTGCATTAAAGCCTTTGTCTTACCAAACCAAATGACTTGGACCAGTTGACCATTTGTGAGATGTCTATTGAGTTTGCTTCATAAATGTTAGAGAGATGTGGATTTGTGGTTTGTAGATGCATGATTAATGAGTGTAGAGATCGAAGGAGCTGAGATAGGCCTAGAGAAGTTAGAGATGGATAAAATCTTTGCTCTTGCTATTTGGTATGATTATGCAAGGTTGTTAGGTTGAGAACTAAGAAGAGTTTCTTTTGATTGTGAGTCCCCATTTTCACACCTCTTCTCCTTGGTTCTTGAAAGTTTACTTGTGGACAAGTAAAGGACTAGTGTGGGGGAGTTGATATCTTGCATATTTGCATTGTTTTAGCTATTCATTCATATGCATTTTCATCATATAGAATAGGATTTAGACATGTTTAGGTTGCATTTTGCATGCATAAGTCTCTATTAGGTACTGGAGTGCCAAGTGAAGTTATTGGAGACATTTGGATGTGTTTGGAGCTCAAAAGAGGTGAAAAAGGTGATCATTGGACGAGCAAAGCACTGTAGCGACCTTACCGGAGCGATCCTACGGAGTCGCTGTGCCCCACCTCTCAGAGCGACCTTCCCAGAGCGATAACTCCAAGTCGCTCGCGTTCTCATCACTCGGAGACACGAAGAAACAAGGTCAGAGCGACCCCTCGGAGCGACCACCCGAGGTCGCTCCCGAAGCCAGAGCGACGTGCTGGAGCGATTCTCTGGGGTCGCTCCACGTTATTTGCTGCACGATTTTATTATTTTTCAAGGACCTTTTTGCAATTGTTGTGCACGTTTTTGCACTTGGAAAACCTAATATTTAAGTACTATGTAGCCACCATTTGGCAATCTATCTTTTTTCTATTGAATACACAAAACTCTCTCAAGAAAGTTCTCTTTTGATTTGATTGTTCTTGTGTTCTTGTGATTTTCTTTTCTAGTTCTCTATATGATTCATCTGAAATCCACCATGGGTTTAAGAGGAATCATGGAGATTAGTGAGTAATCACCTTTTGGATTCATGGGTTAGGGTGATTAAGGGTGATTAGGCTAGTTCTAGGATGTTTTAGGTTTAGATCATACTTGTTCCTTGCATAGTAGAGTGATCTTAATGCATCATTTGAGTAGGCCACTCAAAGGGTGATCTCTAGGCATTTCTCACCCGACAGGTGTTTGATGAAATGCCTGAGTCAACTCTCCTAGGCTTTTAGTGTACTTTGCCAAAGAGATTTGTTGTTAAAGATGCTAAGATAGCTAATAGACTTGTTAGTAATGATTGCTTGCATGTTATTCAACCAAAGACATTTGATGTTTGAGGCATGTTAGCAAATGAGCATTCATCTAGACATAGAGCTTGCTTAGAATTGTGTCTAGGCTTAAGGTTAATAGTTTGATTAATTCATTTGTCATCCTTAGTTCGAAACTTGATCACCCAATGTCTGAAATCCCTATACCCATGAGTTCTCATTTCCAATAGTTTAAAAGTATCATTTTATTGCTTTGCTTTAGCTTAAATCATTAGTTTAGAAATCATCAAATCACTGGCTGCACTTAGATTAGGCAAATACTTGCATTCTCTCTGCATTTGAACCTCAGAATTGGTTCGACAACTTACTACCACTATACTATCATTTCACTTAGGAGCTCAAAACTCCTAACATCACCGAAGACGTCCCACAAAGAACCTGACCCATCTAACCTCTGAGTAGAGCTCCATGGAGAAAGGGAGCTGCGTGTGTGTGGCATAGGGCTTAATGGCTGGGAAGAAGAGGTACATGTCTTCATCAGTGATGGTGCCAACTTCCTTTCATGGGTAGAAGATATGGACCAGTAGCCTGTGTAGATAACGCACTGAGAGATGCCTGATATGAGAGTTCTTGTCTTTTCCAGTAGCGCGTTCTTTTCCACTGATCAGTTTCCAAAGCTTCTGGGGGAGGTCGTTGGTCTTTTCAGGAAAAGAGTACTGCAAATCTGGAAAACCCATCACTCGCTCTATTTCCTTGAAGCTCATGGTGTAACTTCTCCCGTGCACTGTGAAGGCGATTTTTCCCCATCCTTCCTTTGCGTGCTTAGTTTTGTGAACAGTGATGAAGAGGGAGGAGAGGAACTGGCATGAGACATCTTTGTAGAGAGGATAAGCCATGGTGTGAAGCTTGGGCATCTTCAAGTGAGCCATCATTGCCTCGATATCAGCTTCAAGACCCAGCTGTCTCAGCAACTGAACATCTGCAAACCTCGTTGGCAGCCAAGTTATCTCATTCTTCAGATGGTGATAGAGTTGCTCAACAGTTGGCTTCTTTTCCATGTCCCTTTCGACCGCATCTTCTTTTCCCTGAGACTTTTTGGCCTTCTTTGGTGGAGCAGGCTCGTCTGCACTTTCAGAATCGCTTTCTGCAATCTCAGGAACTGCCACACTCTTTCCCGCTCTCTTCTCCTCTGCCAACTTTTTCTTTTCAGCTGCCGCTGCTTACCTCTGTGTCAACTGTATTCCGGAGCCAGATGTGGGTGCTTTCCCTCGAGCGGCTTGCTCCTTAATCTCCCTTGATGTCTTGGTTGTCTTAGTCATTGTACCTGAACACAAGACAAACTTGGAGAGGAGTAAGTTGAATGAAGCAAGAATCACAAATTCGAAAATCCCCAAATCCATGAACCTTAATTTGCAAAAGTTCAATTTCAACTCAGTTTCACCATGGAATCAACAACCCAACTTAATATATAAGCTTTCCCTAGTCTATTTCACCATAATCAAGCAAGAAAAAGCCAAAAATTTGATTTTGAAAATCTAGGGTTCATGGACTTACGAAATTGGTTGCAAGAACACAATACCTTGCTTTGGATGGATGGAAAAGGTGAATAGGTGTAGGGAAGTAGACTACAGGGGCGAAAGCTTGGATTTGAGTGAAAGAATGAGGTGATTTGGTGAAGATTTGAGTGAGATATGGGGTTTGGAGTGGTGAGAGGTTGAGAGAGTTTGTGAGTTGGGGGAGGGATGAGAGTGAGGAAGAAGATGTCGTGGGGGAGAGTTGGGTAGGTCTAGGGTCGGGTTGGTTCGGTTAGGGTGGGTAGGATCGGTTCAATTAGAGTGAACCGGGATTAAAATTAGAACACTTACCTCAACCGGGATGCGGAGCGACTGGGTAGACCCGCTGAGGAGGGCCGCTCCGGGTGCGACAAAAAAAACGAGCGAGCTACTCGAGCCGCTGTGGTCCGGTCGCTCCGGATGGGAGCGGCCTGTGCTACCCGCTGCTCCTGGGTCGCTCTGCACCTGCAACACTGTTCACGATTTTTTTTTTTTTTTTTTAGATGAAAACATGATAAAAATTATTGAAAATAGGAATAGAAATGCAATATGTGCAATGATAGGCATGAGACTTCCTCCCAAGTGAGCTTGTTTTAAGTCTCTAGCTTGACTTTAACTCCTTCGGGGTTAGGCTGGGGTGGGATCAGAAAGTGGAGTTGAGACTCCAACTTCCTTTGGTGATGTAGCCATGTAGAGCTTAACTCTTTGCCCGTTGACTGTGAAGTCTCTTCCATCAGTACCCCACAAAACAATAGCCCAATAAGGTCTGATCTCCTTGACCTTGAATGGACCGGACCACCTTGACTTGAGCTTTCAAGGAAACAACTTCAGCCTAGAGTTGTAAAGAAGAACTTGGTCTCCTTCCTTGAACTCTCTTTTCAGAATGCTCTTATCATGGAAAGCCTTGGTCTTTTCCTTGTAGATCCTTGAATTCTCAAAAGCATCCATCCTTATCTCATCAAGTTCATGGAGCTGAAAAAGTCTCTTCTCCTTGGCACTCTTGATGTCAAAGTTCAGCAACTTCACTGCCCATAGTGCCTTGTACTCAAGCTCCACTGGCAGATGACAAGACTTCCCATACACAAGGTTGAAAGGTGTGGTTCCCAAAGGTGTCTTGTAAGCTGTCCTATAAGTCCAAAGTGCATCATCAAGTTTAGTAGACCAATCATTCCTTGTAATCCCCACAATCTTCTCCAAAATGGACTTGATCTCTCTGTTAGAAACCTCAACCTGACCACTTGTCTGAGGATGGTAAGGAGTTGCTACCTTATGCTTCACACCCTTCTTCTTGAGAAGTCCTTCAATCAGTTTGTTGATGAAGTGAGAGCCTCCATCACTGATCACAACCCTTGGGACTCCAAACCTTGGAAAGATGACACTCTTGAACATCTTGGTTACCACCTTAGCATCATTGGTGGGACTTGCTATGGCTTCCACCCATTTTGAAACATAATCAACAGCCACAAGGATGTATTTGTTGCCATGAGATGATGGGAATGGTCCCATAAAGTCAATACCCCACACGTCAAACACTTCAACTTTAAGGATAGGATTCTGAGGCATCTCATTCCTCTTGGTAATGTTTCCTCTTCTTTGGCATGAATCACACCTCAAAACAAAATTTTGTGTATCCTTGAACATGTGTGGCCACCAGAATCCTGCTTGTAGCACTTTTGCAACAGTCTTGAAGGTGGCAAAGTGACCTCCATAAGACGATCCATGACAGTGTGTAAGGATCCCTTCAACTTCTTCATTGGCAACCACTCTTCTGTAGAGCTGATCTTTGCAGAGAATGTAGAGGTAAGGCTCGTCCCAATAGTATCTCTTCACATCTTTGAAGAACTTCTTCTTGGCATAGCCCACAAGATTCAAAGGTTCTTTTCCTGTGGCTAAGTAGTTCACCAAATCAGCATACCAAGGTTCCTTCTCTTCAGTAGCTTTAACCTCTTCAAGCTTTCAACCAGTCTCACAAGCTGCCATCACTGCTCCAATAGCCATGATCTGCTCTTCTGGAAGTCCCTCATCGATAGGAACGCCACATTCTATTTTTAGTCTAGACAAGTGATCAGCTACACCATTCTCAACTCCTGGCTTATCTCTAATCTCCAAATCAAACTCTTGGAGCAAAAGGATCCATCTCAAAAGCCTGGGTTTTGCATCTTTCTTGGCCAAAAGGTGTCTCAAAGCTGCATGATCTGTGTAGACAATTACTTTAGACCCCACCAAGTAGCTTCTGAACTTCTCAAATGCAAATACAATGGCTATCATCTCCTTCTCAGTTGTGGCATACTTCATCTGAGCATCATTCAAGGTTTGGCTCGCATAGTAGATTACATGAGTCTTGCCATCTTTCTTCTGGCCCAAGACAGCTCCCACAGCATAGTCACTAGCATCACACATGATCTCAAAGGGTAGACTCCAATCTGGTGGCTGGACAATGGGAGCATTTACAAGCTCATTCTTCAACTTCTTGAAAGCTTCTAGACATTCCTTACCAAAGAGAAAGATCTCTTCCTTGCATAAGAGTCTAGTGAGTGGTCTGGCGATCTTGGAGAAGTCCTAAATGAACCTTCTATAGAAACCAGCATGCCCCAAGAAGCTCCTGATGTCTTTCACTGTCTTCGGGGGAGCCAAACTGACCATCACATCAATCTTTGCTTTGTCTACCTCAATTCCCTTCTCTGATATCTTGTATCCAAGAACAATCCCTTCCTTAACCATGAAGTGACACTTCTCCCAGTTGAGCACAAGGTTGGTGTCTTCACATCTCTGTAGGACCCTGCACAAATTAGACAAACAAGCAGAAAACAAAGATCCGTAGACAGAGAAGTCATCCATAAACACCTCCACAACATCCTCAATAAGATCAGAGAAAATCGACATCATGAACCTTTGAAAGGTGGCTGGAGCACTGCACAACCCAAATGGCATCCTTCGATAAGCAAAGGTACCATAGGGGCATGTGAATGTCGTTTTCTCTTGATCATTGGGATGTATGGGTATTTGGAAGAACCCTGAATACCCGTCAAGAAAACAATAGAATGAATGATTTGCAAGCCTCTCAAGCATCTGATCAATAAATGGCAATGGAAAGTGATCTTTTCTAGATGCAGAGTTCAGATTTCGGTATCAATGCACATTCTATGTCCTGTGATGGTTCTTGTGGGTATTAATTCATCCTTATCATTTTTCACCACAGTGATCCCACCCTTCTTTGGAACCACATGCACAGGAGATACCCATTTAGAATCTAAAATAGGGTAAATCACACCAGCATCTAAGAGTTTAAGAATCTCCTTCTTTACAACATCCTTCAGGTTAGGATTTAACCTTCTTTGATGCTCGATAGAAGTCATTGATTCATCCTCAAGATGTATCATGTGCATGCACAAAGTGGGTGAAATCCCTTTAATATCATCAAGTGAGTAACCTATTGCTTTTCTAAACCTTTTAAGTGTTTTCAAAAGTTCAGCAAGCTCAGATTCAGTAAGTTCACTACTCACAATGACAGGATAGGTCTCATTAGGGCCAAGGAATGCATACCTTACACCATGGGGGAGTGGTTTGAGCTCCACCTTAGGTGCCTTAAGCTCGCTCCAGTCATCTTGCTGGGTGTTCTCTTGTTGAGTCACTGAAGCTACTTGATGGACCACTTGTGGCAGCTCTTCGTACTGATCCTTACTCTCAAACCCCTTGTGTGAATCCAGCATCATCCCATAGGCAGTACTCTCCAGGTTCTCAATCACTTCAGCCTCCTTCTCCACTGTCAAAGCATGCTGTAGAGGATCTTTTAGAGATAGCTCTTCAAGGAGTTCATCAGCCAGAGCATCCATCTGTTCAATGTAGAAGATTTGCCCTTGCACAGTTGGCTTCTTCATAACCTCCTTGATGTCAAAGTGGAGAATGTGCCTTTTACCCAAGTGGAGATCAATCTTGCCTTCTTTCACATTCACAATAACTCCAGCTGTAGCTAAGAAATGTCTCCCAAGGATTAAGGGATCTTGAGCTTCTTCACCCATCTCAAGTACCACAAAATCTGTAGGGATTTCACAGTTTCCGACCATAAGAGGAAGGTCTTCCAAGATGCCAATAGGGTACTTCACTGAACGATCAGCCAACACCAATGAGAGTCTACACTTCTTATACTGAGTGCAACCAAGCTTCTTTGCAACTGACAAAGGCATCAAACTGACACTAGCTCCCAAATCGCAGAGACATCTCTCAAAAACCATAGGTCCAAGAGCACAAGGCAGTGTGAAGCATCCTGGGTCCTCTAGTTTCTTTGGAACATCAAGCCTCTGGATGATGGCATTGTACTCATGAGTGAGAATCATCATACCCTGCATCTCTTTCTTCTTTGCAGCTACAGCATCTTTGAGGAACTTGCTGTATTGAGGAACCAACATGAAAGCATCAATGATGGCCATTGTGATCTGAACTTCACTCATCTGCTTCTCAAACAAGGCTTTGTACTTCTCCAGCAGCTGCTTCTTGAACCTTCCAGGGAATGGAAGTTTGGGCTCATAAGGAGGGGGAACAAAAGGATTCTCAGTTGCTGGAGCCGCAGCTTGTCCATCTTTCACTGTTTGCTTCTCTTCTCCCACCTTTCCTTTGCCTTTGGCTTCCACAATCTTCTCTAAGATTTCACCATTGATCTTCTCATTCACAATCACAACCTCATCATCAATGTTGATGGCTACCCCCTCACCTTGTTTCTCAGCATCCTTGGTGAGAGTTGGAGGAGGCAACTGTTTGCCACTCCTAAGAGTAACAACCTTCATTGTTTCTTTGGGGTTCTGCTCAGGTTTTCCAGGTAGAGAACCCTGCTGGCGGTTTTGGTGAGTAGTCAAGGAAGCAAACTGGTTCTCCAAGTCCTTGAACTTGTTGTTGAGTCATTGTAGCTACCATCAATCTTGTTGTGGAGATTCTTGAGCTCATAGCCAACATGCTTTTCACTTCTAGTTTGAGACTCCAAGAATTGTTTCAGTAGAATATATGTGCTGCTGGCCTGAGGAGCAGAACTAGAAGGATGAGCTTGCTGCTGAGAAGATTGGTTTCCTTTGTTGGGAAAACCAGGACGAGGATTCTGCTGAGGCTGAGAGTTGCCTTGCTGGTTGTTCCTAGGCTGGTAACCATTCTGCTGGTTGTTTGGGTAAGATCGCTGTTGGTAGTTGTTGTACTGAAAATTTGGCTCCTTCTTGTACCAACTACCATTGTTGTTGATGAAACACAGTTCTTCTTGACCTTCCAAACCATCAACTTCATTAGCACCAGGAGGTGCTTCTTGGGCTGGGTTACCAACGAAGTTCAGCTGCTCTTGTGTAGCCTTATCAGCAATCAGAATGTCGATCTTATCCTGCAAAGCCTTTAACTCTTTCCTCGTCTGCTTATCATCAGTTCTATCTCGTCTGTCATGGTCTCCACTGTAGACTGCGTCACTCTTCACCATGTTGTCAACCAGCTCCTCTGCATCTGCTTCAGTTCTCCCCAAGAAGAACCCATTACTTGCAGTGTCCAATCTGGATCTGTACTTAGGAAGTGCACCCCTGTAGAAGGTGCTCAGCAAGCTCTCTTTGGAGAAACCATGGTGTGGACACTGAGCTTGGTAGCCCTTGAATCTCTCCCAAGCTTCACTGAAGCCTTCCAAGTTCTTCTGCTGGAAACTGGATATCTCGTTTCTTAGCTTAGCAGTTCTTGAAGTAGAGAAGAACTTCTCCAAGAATGCTCTCTTGCAGTCATCCCAGGTGGTGATGGAGTCGCTAGGTAGAGAATTCTCCCACTGACGTGCCTTATCTCCCAGAGAGAAAGGGAATAGCTTGAGTTTGAAAGAATCTTCGGACACACCATTGGTCTTTGACAAACCACAGTAGCTGTCAAACTTGTCCAAGTGATCAAATGGGTATTCTACAGCCAAGCCATGATACTTGTTGTTCTCGATCACGTTGAGGAGTCCTGGTTTGACCTCAAAGTTGTTAGCCTCCACAGCTGGGGCTCTGATGCCAAGCCTATGACCATTGATGTTGGGACGGTCATAGGTACCAATCGGTCGAGCAGGTCGCGGAGGGTGCTGAGGGTTAACCCCTTGACCGTTTGCAGGTGGATCCATATCAATGTCCTGCTGAGCTCTTCTCTGTCTGGATATACCCCTTTCAAGTGCTCTGATGTCAGGTACAAGTGGAACTAGGTCTGATGTGCCCTTGCTCCTCAAGTTCATACACCTGGAATTAAAAGAGGGATGAAAATGTAGAATCAGTAAACAGAAAAAGAAAAATGACTTAGTCTCAAGCAAGTGACTAAATCACAATGTTTAAATCAACTCGGAATTTGGCAACGGCGCCAATTTGATGCTAGGAGTTTCAAAGCTCCTAAAACAAATGTTGTAATATGAGTGAAATGTCGAACCAATTCCAAGGGATTTAAAGCACCAAGAATGCAAGTACTTCCTTAATCTAAGTGCAATCGATGAATTTATGATTTCTAGAACTAGGAGTGCAATAATTAAACAATAAAAACAGTAAATTAAAGAACTTTCTTTTATGAGAAAGGAGAACTCATGGGTATAGAAATTTAGACCTTGGGTGATCAAGCTTCGAACTAAGGATGGCAACAATCAATCAAACTAATCAACCTTAAGCTTAGAGACAATCCTAAACAAACTCTATGTCTAGATGAATGCTCATTTGCTAACATATTTCAGACATCAAATGTCTTTGGCTGAATAATATAAAAGCAATCATTAACAACAAGTCTATTGGCTATCTTAACACCCTTAACAACAAATGTCTATGGTAAAGTGTGTTAAGAGCTTAGGAGAATTGACTCAGACATATCATCGAACACCTTGTGGGTGGGAGATGTCTAAAGATCAACTTTTGAGAGGCCAACTCAATAGGTGCATTATGAATACTCTCCTAGGCAAGGAATAAGGTTTGATTTATACTAAAACATCCTAGAACTAACTTAATCACCCTAAATTTTCGTAACCCATGAATTCAATGGTGGATTACTCACTAAGGTTCATGATCATTCTTAAACCCATATTGAGGTTCAGATTGATCATAAACAGAGAAAAAATAACAGGAATCAATAAGAAATAAAATAAGAACAATGATCAATGATCCAAAAAGAGATTGATCTTCAATAGTTTTGATGTTTACCAAGTAACAAAAGATAGATTAGCCTCTGGTGGCTTACACAATACTTAAACTTAGGTTTTAGAACAGAAAAACGTGCATACAAATGACTAAAATGCCCCTGAGAAATGTTTAACTTCGAGATGAAACGGGTTCGGAGCGACTAGGAGGGGTCGCTCCGAGTGACCGCTGCGGATGAGACGAGCAAGCTGGTCCCCTCGCTGCGCCCAGGTCGCTCCATGTGGTGATTCACAGCGGGTGGCCAGGGTCGCTACACTGAGGTCGCTGTGGCCTTGGTCGTCTCTAAATCACTCCTTTTGCCTCTTTTGAGTTCCCAATGCATCCCAAATGCTCCAGGTGGTACTCCAATACCTGATAAGGACTCATGCGTGCAAAATGCAGCCTAAGCATGCCTAAATCCTATTCTAAATGATCAAAATGCATGCGAATATGAAGATAAAACAATGGAAATATGCAAGACATCAACTCCCCCAAACTTTTCCTTTACTTGTCCTCAAGTGAACTTTCTAGGACTCATAGGGGAAGAGGTTTGAAAGTGGGAGCTCATAGCCAAGAGAAACACACAAGCACTCGCTTCAACATAAGAATTAAGCACAAGCACACTCTCTTTTATTATCCTCTAGCTTCCCTAGGCCTATCTTAACTCAACATTATTCATTCACACATTCAGTTCAGCCAACTCTCACATTCATTAAGCAATACAACAAGAGAGCTCTATGCAAATGGTCAATTGGTCTAAGTCATTTGGGTAAGGGAAGGCTTTTTGTTCTAGTGATCAAGGGGCTCAAAACTCATTATCTTCAAGGTGGTTCATTCTCAAAACAAGTAGCCTTGACATTGCACATAATATATCTAAGAAATGGATCAACTAATGCATACAATGCTCAATCTTCATTGCTCTACCCTTTTTCAAACATACAAGTGACACAATTATTCCCAAAGGTACACCCCACTCACATCTCTCACCCAAAAATCTCAAGAACATATCCACAAACTCTTCAATCAAGGGAAATATTTAAACTTTTAAAACGCAACCTCTTAGCTCATTCACACTTTGCTAGCCCCATTTCTTTATTTCTTTTTTTTTTTTACTTTGTTGTTTTATTATTTTTTTTTATTTTTGGGGGGCCAAGACTTTCACAACTCGAGCTAGAGGTTTTATACAATTCCCAATGAGACAATTAAGCACAAGAGTTCAATCATTTTCTTTCAATTTTCAAATTCCCAAGTCAAACTTCACAACACTCACCCCCCCCCCCACCTATAGCTAGATAATGGTGTATCCAATCTAGCAAGAATGAAGACTGAGCATTGTCGTTCCCAATACTCTCAAGATTATGCACATGTAAGACTTTTCGAAAAAGACCTCACTCAACAATCAATGAAGGCTTAAAAGGAGGAGGGGGTTTTAGGGAGTGGACTGCCACTAGAGATTGTCAAAAAGATCGGCATAAAAGGCGTGACAACTCTAGTGTGTATATCCATGACTTAGCACACAAGGAACCATGAGCAAGAAATTAAGTTCATTCAGTTCATTCAAGGTTGTAGTTGGCTTAAGAGATTGAGTTTCAGGGAGAGTTTTCAAGGCACGAAGCTTACAAGGTTTTCAAGAGAAGCGCATGAACTAAACGAGGCTAGACAGTGCTCTCTACAAGGCATTTTAAATCATTGCTCCCAATGCAAATGAATGCAACCTATATGCTCTAGACTCTCCTAAAAGTGCAAATGATGCAAACTAATGCATACATTGCTCAATCATCAAGCGAGTGACCTATTGCTTTTCTAAACCTTTTAAGTGTTTTCAAAAGTTCAGCAAGCTCAGGTTCAGTAAGTTCACTACTCACAATGACAGGATAGGTCTCATTAGGGCCAAGGAATGCATACCTTACACCATGGGGGATTGGTTTGAGCTCCACTTTAGGTGCCTTAAGCTCGCTCCAGTCATCTTGCTGGGTGTTCTCTTGTTGAGTCACTGAAGCTACTTGATGGACCACTTGTGGCAGCTCTTCGTACTGATCCTTACTCTCAAACCCCTTGTGTGAATCCAGCATCATCCCATAGGCAGTACTCTCCAGGTTCTCAATCACTTCAGCCTCCTTCTCCACTGTCAAAGCATGCTGTAGAGGATCTTCTAGAGATAGCTCTTCAAGGAGTTCATCAGCCAGAGCATCCATCTGTTCAATGTAGAAGATTTGCCCTTGCACAGTTGGTTTCTTCATAACCTCCTTGATGTCAAAGTGGAGAATGTGCCTTTTACCCAAGTGGAGATCAATCTTGCCTTCTTTCACATTCACAATAGCTCCAGCTGTAGCTAAGAAAGGTCTCCCAAGGATTAAGGGATCTTGAGCTTCTTCACCCATCTCAAGTACCACAAAATCTGTAGGGATTTCACAGTTTCCGACCATAAGAGGAAGGTCTTCCAAGATGCCAACATGGTACTTCACTGAACGATCAGCCAACACCAATGAGAGTCTACATTTCTTATACTGAGTGAAACCAAGCTTCTTTGCAACTGACAAAGGCATCAAGCTGACACTAGCTCCCAAATCGCAGAGACATCTCTCAAAAACCATAGGTCCAAGAGCACAAGGCAGTGTGAAGCATCATGGGTCCTCTAGTTTGAAACTAAAGGGATCCCATTGCAAACTAAAGGGATCAATTTTTCAAATCCCCGGCAACGGCGCCAATTTGATGCTAAGAGTTTCAAAGCTCCTAAAACAAATGTTGTAATATGAGTGAAATGTCGAACCAATTCCAAGGGATTCAAAGCACCAAGAATGCAAGTACTTCCTTAATCTAAGTGCAATCGATGAATTTATGATTTCTAGAACTAGGAGTGCAATAATTAAACAATATAAACAGTAAATCAAAGAACTTTCTTTTATGAGAAAGGAGAACTCATGGGTATAGGAATTTAGACCTTGGGTGATCAAGCTTCGAACTAAGGATGGCAACAATCAATCAAACTAATCAACCTTAAGCTTAGACACAATCCTAAACAAACTCTATGTCTAGATGAATGCTCATTTGCTAACATATTTCAGATATCAAATGTCTTTGGCTGAATAATATAAAAGCAATCATTAACAACAAGTCTATTGGCTATCTTAACACCCTTAACAATAAATGTCTTTGGTAAAGTGTGTTAAGAGCTTAGGAGAATTGACTCAGACATATCATCGAACACCTTGTGGGTGGGAGATGTCTAAAGATAAACTTTTGAGAGGCCAACTCAATAGATGCATTATGAATACTCTCCTAGGCAAGGAATAAGGTTTGATTTATACTAAAACATCCTATAACTAACTTAATCACCCTAAATCTTTCTAACCCATGAATTCAATGGTGGATTACTCACTAAGGTTCATGATCATTCTTAAACCCATATTGTGTTTCAGATTGATCATAAACAGAGAAGAAATAACAGGAATCAATAAGAAATAAAATAAGAACAAGGATCAATGATCCAAAAAGAGATTGATCTTCAATAGTTTTGATGTTTACCAAGTAACAAAAGATAGATCAGCCTCTGGTGGCTTACACTATACTTAAACTTAGGTTTTAGAACAGAAAAACGTGCATACAAATGACTAAAATGCCCCTGAGAAATGTTTAACTTCGAGATGAAACGGGTTCGGAGCGACCAGGAGGGGTCGCTCCGGGTGACCGCTGCGGATGAGACGAGCGAGCTGGTCCCCTCGCTGCGCCGAGGTCGCTCCATGTGGTGATTCACAGCGGGTGGCCAGGGTCGCTGCACTGAGGTCGATGTGGCCTTGGTCGTCTCTAAATCACTCCTTTTGCCTCTTTTGAGTTCCCAATGCATCCCAAATGCTCCATGTGGTACTTCAATACCTGATAAGGACTCATGCGTGCAAAATGCAGCCTAAGCATGCCTAAATCATATTCTAAATGATCAAAATGCATGCGAATATGAAGATAAAACAATGGAAATATGCAAGACATCATATTTTCAAATATATTATTGATATTTATAAATCTTTTTCATCAATCACTTTGTTAAAAAAAATAAAAAATACTTTTTTATGACTTCAACATATCCAACAAAATCGGCCAATACATTAAATTAAAAAATAAATTACGTCAATTTATATATGATTATATAAACAATCTAAAATGCTATATGTATACATATATAGCACAACGACCATTATATTTGTCAAAACCAGTTTATTTTATTCAACTTTTCAAAACTCACCCCCACTCCCCGCAAGCGCGAATGTTATCCTAGTCTATACTATTAAAACACAAGACCCCTTTTTGAGGTACCCTTGGTTTTTGAAAGTAGTTAAAAGGGAATGCCACTGCATTATGTTTTAATCTAAGCTTTTTATTAAAGTGTATTTTTCTTAAAAAAATAAAAGAAAAAACGGTACCCATATTTTGCGTAATTTATCACGAACACACATAAATCAGATCCTTGCTTAATTGTTGTTCAAACCGAGATTGTACCAACAATATCCACGGTCGACCCAGATTACAAAGTGCAGATGCTATATACATAACACATCCGAGCCTTTTTTAACTTCTTTCTTCACCTGCCCATAATTAAATTTAATCTTTTACATATCTTGATAATAGACTATCTATATAATAACTATTCATATATATAAGGTTTCATTCCACTGACACTATTCAAAACAATTGGCTAAAACAGTCCCCTCCATCATGAATTGGACCCTGCATACAAATGTTATTAACAAAATATTAGCAGTGCAGATATCGCAATTATTTCCTATCAATAACGAAAATCATTTTTTTTATAATCTGGTATGTGAAAATAATTATTTAGAAACAAAATCGTACTGGGTTAAATTATATATTTTTTTTAAAATAATGGCCTAAATCCAACAACAAACCTATCATAACGAAAACCATATGATTTTGATACAACATAACAGAAATATACTGATGATGGTTATCCCTAGGAATATTCCTAGGTACATATATTTAGTTTATTTAATTCATCAGTAACATACATAGATAATTATTTGCACATCGAATTAGATTTTATTTTATAAAATATATTATTCTTAACATATATTTCAGTTATACAATCGCAGCTACATTCTAATATATCCATTCTTATGGATATCCAACTAAAAATCAGCAGCTCTCGTGAAGTTAAACCTTTCAAAACTTCCTGGAGTGTCAGAGTGAAAGTGCTGCATACATGGATATCTTTCAGTCACCAGTATGATGCCTCTCTTTAGATGGTTTTGACAGACGATAATGTAAGATAATTAGTGTTCCTATCGTTTCAAATATTTATTTTGAAAATGAACTGAAGTGTTGTTTTTTAGATTTATTAGGGTGTCAAGATTCATGCCGCTTGTAGCCAGAATTTATTGAAACGTTTCGAGAGGCAATGTGTTGCTGGTGAATGGAAAGTGATAACTAACTTTATATTACGATCAGCGACTGGTCTTTCCCGTCACACCAACGATCTTTACAAATGGATTTCGTGAGTCAGACTTCAATAACTGATTGTAATCTCGCCTGCCGCAACATGTTCCTTGATCTCTAAGATTTTGCCAACATTGTTAATGGTTCACGTGATCCATGTTATCTTATTGGTAAATTGCCATTCTTTCTTTGTTGTTGTATATTATTTTAGTTTAAAAACTTTAAGTAACACTATAATTCATTTCGTTTTATGCATTTCAGATGTAAATTTGATTTTGGCGGTTCGGGTATCTCGACATGCCTAAGAAAAGAAGTTGCCAAATTGGAATTTACTTTACGGGACATCAAGTGAGTTTAAATTTAACAATATTTAGTTGTGTTATTCTTTTGTTTTTTTTAATTGTAACTAAAAATGTTTGATGATATTCTCAGTGACAACCGTCTTCATTGCTTGATTACGGGGAAGTTGGCTGCAGATTTTTCACAAGATGGCAAACGACTGAAAATTGGAGATGTTTTGTTTAATTAGATTTGCTAGAATCTGCAAATACCAGGGTTTGTTACCATCGTCTAATGTTTTTATCGTTTAGTATTCATTTGTTATATATTAGATTAAATTTTTGTATCTGTTTTATATGTGTTTCAGGAGAGATTTATTTAACCAATGCATACAATTCTTCCCTGTTGTTTGTAAACCCAGATATCCCAGAAACACGATCGCTTAAACAAAAGTGAGATCATCGGTTTTTATGTGTGCTTTTATTTTTTTTAATAACATCTCTGATTTATCCATTTTTCATACATTTAGGTTTCCTGGTGTTGATAATTCAGTTGGTTTGAAACAACTTTACGAAGATAAAATTTTCATCCAGGAAACGCGCCATAGATGGTCGCGGATCCATTCTTAACCATCCAAGAAATGAAACGTTGTGATAAGGTATGATTAATATTGAATTCTGATATAAAAACCAATAAACTGTTGCACACAAGAGATACCCATTAAGCTTATCTATAAAGATTTATATTCTGTTTTGTTTTATTTTAGGGTGTGCAGAGTGATTTTCTCTATTTATGCTATTGACACCATATCTGGTTGGTATTTTCGTGCTTGTATGGTCTGCCACAATAAATTTTTCAAACGAAGTGTTGTTTTTGAAGAAGTGGATGTTCCTAAATGGTATTGTGAATATTGCCAACACAAAATTACCAACGTCGACACAAGGTAATATTTGTAAACATATAATTTATGATGTCATATTTTATTTGAAATTTATAAAAATGTGTAAGTTAATTTGTATTTCTTTATAATTTGCAGAATATTGCCAGATTTACCCTTCTAGACTCGGTCGTAACAGCTATTGTCAAGACCCTAGTTGCAAAAATCGTGAATGCTGGATTGATGGAGGTATATATTTGTTTTACAGATATATTACTTTTTTTAATTATTTGTAGAGATGGTAATATTTCCTGACTCACACTAATATATACAGGTAGGATTTGGCGATGATTTACCATCTCAGTTAGTGGATATAGTTGGTAAAACTTATGGATTTGGCATTTCATTGGATGATAATATAAATTCGTCTGTACCCAACAATTTCAAAGCAAGCAAAGTTTGGACTCTTAGTGATGTTATTTGGAAAAGAACCAAGTATCTCCACCAGAATTCTACTGCTTCAAGAAATAAGCAATGCACAAATGGTGAGAGTGCAGAGGGTACAAGTGGCTGAAGACTGTTATCAGAAATGCGTTGTTTTATTTTTTTCCTTTATAATCTTCATAAATGCGTTTTCGTACTTGGTTTTTTTTTCCTTCATCTTTATTCAGTTGTGTTTTTCAAAATTCTATGAGTTTTAATAAAATTGCTGTTTTTTTAATTTTATATAATCGACTATGACTTCTAAAGATAAAATGTTATAATAATATGAACACAAATAATTTCATCAGGCGAATAACATGCAAAACCAAATTCCCTAACTATCCAGAATCAGTTCCATACCTAATCAAGTTATAATTCTATATATATACCTGAATATTCTCTTCTCTAATGTAAACATATATTTTTGTGTCACTTAGGCATGTTTGTTTATCCGATTTTGCAGAAATATGGCTATGCATCGTAACTGTAGAATAACACATGTTAAACAGCATCAGTATAATTCCAAATATTTGATTACTTTTATAAAATGAAACTATCCAAACCATTATCCATATGTGATTGACAAATAAACAATACTCGAATTTTTTAGATCTGTTAATATTCCCAAGTATGGTAGATTTATATTTTTAAATCTAAAAAGAATATAATCAAAACTACATTTGAAAATTTGTAAGTTTGTTTCGTCAGTTATGATAGGTCTAATTTCTACAATTATTTTAAAAAATTCGAATGTCAAACTTGGAAAAAATAATATGATACTTTCCTGGCATACAAAATCTTCTATAATCTAACTGGCTTTTTTAAAAAAAGGAGATAATATATTAGTTTGTTGAGAATAAGCCCACAGAAAAACTGTATATAGTTTCATTTATTTTAAGCGAGATTTAGAAAAATATAAAATCTGTAGATATGAACATACTAAGATCTTCAGTCAACCTAACTTTCATTATCAACTACAACAGAAAAACAAATATATAGTTGAAACCTTTTTCTAGCCAGATATCGAATATGAAGATTCTAAATTCTGTTGATTTCAAATATTAAACTAACTTGATACTCGCTAAACAATAAATAACCGATTCTATTTCAAATAAAGAATATGCTATTTTATACTTCCACCGATATTATATATACTATATTCTGCCTCTATTATCAATCACATTCTTTCCAGCATTGCGAGTGATAGTTAAAATGTCATACAAAAATAAATGTGTTTACCTAGATAGTTAAAATGTCATACAAAAATAAATGTGTTTACCTATATGAGGTCAGGCCGTGGAAGTGGACTTGGTTGATCCATGTTAAATTCCTGCACACATGGAAACCATCATTTAGCGGGTTTGGTGAAAGTCTGGAAATCATCTTTGTAGACAAAAAGGTATATGATCATTCTTATTTATACTGTTTCTGTTAGTAAAGCGTCATTTTGGATCCGTGCTCTATCATACTTCGGATTAAAACTCAATACGATCTATATTCTCTTGCAGGGATTGAAAATACAAGCAACGTGCAAGAATAACTACATTAAGTCTTTGGGTAAGGAATGCACGGAAGGTAACTGGATGACTGTTGAGAACTTCCAAGTTAGTCCAGCTGGAAAAAAATTCCGACCAACAGACAATATGCACAAGATTACTTTCATCAACCAAAAAGTCATCAAGTCTTCCGACTTCGAAAACGATGACATGTTCCTTGCATTAGCATCATTCGATTATGTTCTCTCTGGTAAAATGGTTTCAGATTTTTTGATAGGTAAATAATTTCTTCTGTATATTCTGTTTTTTTCAGTTTCATTGATAGTTATTCTAATTTAGATTTTATTTTTGAAGACATTCTTGGACAGGCCATAGATGTCTCAGAGCTTCAAACTCTCAATTGTGGTGGAAAGGAGAGAAAAACAAATTGATTTCAGCTTAAGAGACATCAAGTATATTTTTATTAATCATCTTTTAAACTATCATGAATTATCTATTTATTTCGATCTCTAATATTAATTTTATATTTGATATGTATTTTTATTATAGTGACCAACGAGTAGCATGTTCCTTGTGAGGGAAGTTTGCTGAAGTTATGGATACTCATAGAGAGCAGGCACAATTTGGTGTGGTAGTGTGTTTGATCAGATTTGCAAAAATCGGGGCATTTAGGGTATAATACTAACTATGATATCTTTACATAATATATATATATATATGGACTTGAGAATTGTGTTAATCATTTTTTTATTATTTAGGTAATATACAAAAGTCTAATGCTTTTGTTTCAGCCCAATTGGTTTTTGATCCCAACATCAAGGAATCTGATGAGCTAAAAGAAGTGTATATTTCATTACTTTTTATATATTTTAATAATGTTGTTATTTTAATAATCAATGCTTATAATTGTAATGTCTTATATTAGGTTCAAACTTCAAAGTGATTCAGTGAATATGGTTGAATTTTCTGAAGATGGAAAGCAGCTTGCCGTTTCTAACAGTCAAAACAAATTGGACACTTAGAATCATAGCGAGGATATAACTGAATCTGAGCTTTTGAAAACAACACAGGTTTACATTTGTCTAATATACATAATAATTATAACGATGCATTTTTCTTTATTTATATTAGTTTTTTAATTGATGTTTCTGGTTTGTTCCAAGATTGGAAAATACAAGGTTGTAGCTACAATTAATGCTGTTGATACCGACTATGCTTGGTATTATTTTGGCTGTGAATTGTGTCAGCACATGAAATATAAAGTTATCAATCCACCAAGCAACACTTCATCATCGGTCATTACCAAACCATTATTCTGGTGTGAAAAGTGCAACAAAAATGTCATTAATGCTGAACCAAAGTAATTTTATATTAATCTAATTCATATAAACCTTTTTTGGTAATCTTTTTTATAAAAAGGCTGAAGGAAATTTTATTGTAGGTTTAAGCTGCATCTGAAGGTTAAAGATGATACAGCTGAAACCAAATTGGTGCTTCTTGACTGGATTGTGTGTGTTTATTTTTTGATATGAAAATCCTAACAAATATCAACTATATATATTGTTTATTTTAGCTCGAGGATCCTGAGATGTTGCCTCAATGTACTCGATATTGTTGGTAAAACATTCAAGTTTGGTGTTGCTGTCGTAAAAGAAAACATCAGTAATGGAGTTAAAATCTACAAGGTTCTAAAGGTGTGGTCAGTGTACAACACTTTGATGGTTGATTCCCAGTCAGAAGCTATTTCGGATATGGGTGCATCAGCACATTCTGTTTCTGAGGTAACTTAAATCGGATTGTAATTGTGCAGTGTTTTCTTTGTTTTTTTTAATGCTGATCTGGTCTATTATATAGGGATCTCTATTAACTTACACTGATGAGAGCTCTGGATTGGTGATAACTCCTTCAAAGCAATCACAAGATGAGCTGGGAGACCTCAAAGACACCACCTCCACATCAAAGAAGCGTCCTATGAAAAGTGTCAAAGTTGAAAAGATGAGCAATGAAGATCTGAAATTAAAGAAGAATAAGTAAATCATCAATAAGGACGAAGTGGAGATGTCGTGATGCTAAAGAGTTTATTTTATTATCAGACTTTTATAATAAGTGTTAACAAACACAAATGATTTTTTTTTTTGTTTCTTGATGTTTTCTTTCGATTATCATTCAGTTATTTTTTTCTAATCTAATAATAAAAAGCTTTATTACTTGATAAGGTTAAGAAAAATCAGTAGAAAGAATATATGAATCCAAATATTATCGCAATTCAAATATCAGAAAATATGATTTACAGAAAAATATAGTTGCTTACCGAACACACACGCAGGCCGTGGAAATGGGCTTGTTACCATATTATTCCCTCATATTGATCCAATCAATTACCATTCTTAATATTAATATTCTAAAAACTCAATACAATGTGTTTGAGATATTATGGCGCTATATATACATCTGATATATAAACACGGGACCATGTATTTTAACAATATATATCATTTAAAAATATAAATAATATTATATCAAGTAAAATATATTGGCCGATCTGTTAGTTTAGATTTTTACGATAATTTTTTAATAAATTGGTATTATATGTCTTTTCTACAATGTTATGATCTAAACAAGTAAAACAAGAACAATCTTATTCATATCTAAATAAGTTTCTTTGCGACTTTTTTCAGCTTCATCAGAGAAACCATTTCAGTTTCTATGAACCTTCTAAGAAAGACGACACACAGAATTTTCCACGTGATCTGAGTTCTCAACCAAGGAATCCGTGCCACTTATTTTGTTCAATTAATATCGATGCAGCTAATAATCAGTTACCGAGCGTAGGAATTACACCAAACGAGACTCAAGATATGCCTTCCACCCTTAACTCAATAATTCGAACACCACCGAGCAATCAGTCTATACCTCTGAAATCTATTTTTGGCAGGATCTTAAGGATGTAACAAATATACCTAATGGAACGTTTAAAAGCCCGCATTCGCCTGTGTCATATATATCTCCTCCAAGTTTTGACCATGTCTCGCTATCTCCATTTGTATCTTCTAGCAGTAGGTCAAGCTGTAAAAGTAAGAGAACTATAGTATTTAGTATATAAGTGATTACATAATTTTTGTTTTTTGACAATTATATTTTGACACATCTACTTTAATTGTTACAGATAAACATACAAAGCAGAAGTATGTTCCGTCACCTAAAAGAAAGAAACTTGATGGTAGTAAGTGTAGTAAACAATTTCAAAAAAAATTTATGGTTGTGGCTGTTTTATCCAATATAGATACTTAAATTTGTTGCTTCTTTTATGTTTTAGTTGGCAGTATCGGTAAAGATACAGTACAATATTCAGTGCCGAATATTGCAGACATTTTGAACTCAGGTAAACCATTTTAAATTTTTATCAAATGAACATGATGTGAGATGTTTTATAAAGTGGTGGTGAATTAACAACCAAATACTGTGACAGACGCATTAGAAGGTCAATATGCTCAGGAATATGATTTAAGCAGTGAAGAAAGTGATATATATTCTGTTCTTTCATCTCATTCACCATATATATTTAGAGATGTGGATTCACCCAAGTTTGACATTTGAAGTGTGATTAACAAGATTAAAGTGCGGCAATTATTTTCTGCAGAGAGCAAAAAAAATAAAATGGTTCCGACATCTCTGAAAAAGATTGGTAACTTATTCACTTTACCAGTTTTGTACATTTTTTAAGACTAAAACCTATAGATTTGGAATTTAAATATTTCCACTCAATGTTTTACAGCATATGTTGACGAGGGTAATCCTACTTTTCAATGCAAGTTCTGTAAGGCCAAAATGTGGTACGGTGAACGTTTAGACCGAAATACTAGAACAAAGAAGGATCCAGCTTTTTCGATCTGTTGTGGACAAGTCACACTGCCCATGTTAAGGGAGAGCCCTTTAATCATCAAAAAACTGCTTTATGGGAAGGTTGCTAAAAGTCGTTACTACGAGAACAACTTGAGATCATTGAACATGCTCTTCTATTTCACTTCTTTTGGTGGAAAAGTTGATCGCTCTATTCCTAATGGTGTTGGTCCGAAAACTTTTACACTGCAAGGGGAAAATTACCATTTAATGGGCAGTATGAAACCAGATTTTGGTGACTCCGAGGTTGATGATAGAGACGCTGTTATGAGGTATTAAATATAGCAATATTATAACAGCTAAAACTTTTGTGCCAATGGCGTGGTGTTTATCATAATTTTTTTCCTTTTATTCAGCAAATACAAGACAGAAGCAGATAAAACTAAGAAGCAGGAGTTGAGAAAGCAGATTATTGATGATATTATAAAAGTGCTTGACGATGTAAATCCTTATGTTAAGCAGTTTCGGCAGGCACGGGAAAGATTAAGCATGGAACCTAACAAAAATTTCCATATGAGGATTGTGAGTAATCGAGAAAGATATAAGGACTTATGATACTCCAATCGCGTCTGAGGTGGCGGCTTTAATTCCTGGATTTTAATTTGGAGATGGATAGGCGTGACATTGTTTTACAGGAAAAAAAAAACCTTCTGGTTAAAAAGAATAAGTGAGATACATCCTTCCTATCTTGCACTTCAGTATCCCCTTATTTTTCCCTATGGTGAAGATGGATTCAGACTTGGAATAAAAAAAGATTCTCCTGCTGCTGACAAACTGAAGAGAAAAGATATAAGTATGAGGCAATGGTTTGATTTCCGTCTATTTGAAAGAGATGGAGAGTGCCAAACACTTCTGAACTCAAGGAGATTATTTCAGCAATTTTTGGTTGATGCATTCACAACTATCGAGACTAACCGTATCTGTTTCTTGAAGCTGAATCAGAAATGTTTGAGGTATGACAGTTACGACTCGATTAAACAGTCTGAGAACGACGGAAAAGTTAATATGAATGATCAAGGTTCACGATTTATTTTGCCTGCATCTTTCACTGGTTCACCGAGATACATGAAGAATAACTATCTAGACACCATGGCTATTTGTAAACATTATGGTTTCCCTTCGTTGTTCATCACGTTTACGTGCAATCCTAAATGGCCGGAGATTACGAGATATCTAGAGAAGCGAAATTTGAATGCAGAGGATACGCCCGAAATAGTTTCAAGAGTTTTCAAGATGAAGTTGGAATCACTTATGACCGTTTTGGTAGATAACGAGCTGTTGGGCAAAACAGTGGCATGTAAGTTTTTATTGTAAATGCCGAATGATCTATCCAACTAATTACCTTTTGATCAAATATATATTTGACTGCCTTTTTTACTTTGTGCAGCGATGTATACTGTTGAGTTCCAGAAATGTGTGTTGCCGCACGCTCATATATTGTTATTCATGCTCCCAGGTTCTAAAATTACCACAACCAACCATATTGACCAGATCATTTCAGTCGAGATTCCAGACAGAACAGAAGACCCTGAGCCTATGAAGTGGTTAAGGACATGATGATTCATGGCCCTTGTGGTGTTGTCAACTCGAAATCACCATGTATGGAGAATGGAAGATGTACTAAGCTATTTCCAAAGGCTTTTGCAACTAACACTACTGTTAATAAAGAGGGCTTTCCGATGGTCATTTTGATGAGAAGAAAGGTTTCAAGTGCGACAATAGATATGTTATACCATATAACAGAACTCTTTCTCTTATGTTCAGGGCTCATATTAATGTGGAGTGGTGTAATCAGTCGGGACCTATCAAATACTTATTCAAGTATATCAACAAGGGACATGATCGGATTACTGTTACTGTTGAACCGCCAAAAGAAGGAGGATCATCTGAGCAAATTGAGTTGAACAAAGATGAAAACCAAGAAAAAAATGAAATTAAAGATTTTTTGATGGCAGGTATATATTTTTTATATATCTGATTTTAAAATTCGTGTGATTTTATTATTAACATTTTGTCAAGACTAAGACTATATTGTTTTTTGTGTGTTTTTTTTCAGATATGAATCTTCCTGTGAATCTGCATAGAGAACTCTTAAGTTTCCTATTCATTAAAGGTCAGTGCCTGTTGAGAAAACACAGTTTCATTTGCCAGGAAAGCAGACTATAGTTTTTAAGGACGATGACACATTTGAGGAAGTAACAAGTCAGATGCTGATTCAGAATACCTATATCATGGCATGGTTTGAGTTGAACAAGGTTAGTGAGGTTGCTAGAAAGCTAACTTTATATGAAATTCCTACAATGTTTATTTGGAACAAAAAGGAAAGAAAATTACAAGAAAGAAAAAGAGGTTTCTGCCTTGGAAGGATTAATTATGCACCCAAGAAGTTTGAGGAAGCGTATTATCTACGTGTTCTACTGAATATTGTCCGTGGACCAACCATTTTTGAAGATATAAGGACTTTCAATGATGTGCTTTATCCTTCGTTCAAAGAATGTTGTTTTGCTCGTGGCCTATTAGAAGATGACCAGGAATACATCGATGACATAATCAGGTCAAGCTACACGAGTTCTGCAGCCTGTCTACGACATGTATTTGTTGTTATGCTCATGTCCATGACTTTATCAATGCCAGAAAAAGTTTGGGAAAATACATGGGAGTTCCTTTCAGACGACATTCAGTATATGCAGAGAATACGGTTGAACAGACCAGGTAATAGATATATCTTCTGCTTTATGTTTTATTGGATATTACATGCCTTGATGATTTACATAACTCAAAATTTAACATACATCGTTTATCTACAGAACTAAGTTTAACCGATGTTGACAAAAAAGAAGGAGCCCTATTGGAGATTGAAAAAAATTTGAAGAGTAATAGAACTTCTCTATCAAATTGGGATAAGATGCCAAAGCCCTTCCGCGATGCTGCTGATTTACAAAATGTTTTGATTACTGATGAGCTGAGTTACAACCGTGAGAATTTAAGAGAAGAGCATGATAGGGACGTTTTGAAAATGACAGATGAGCAAAGGAAGATTTACAAGGAGATTATTGATGCTGTTATAGAGAAAAGAGGCAGACTTTTCTTTGTTTATGGATTTAGTAGTACCGGGAAGACATTTTTGTGGAGATTATTATCTGCTGCTATTAGATCTAGAAGTGAGATTGCGTTGAATGTTGCCTCAAGTGGTATTGTTTCCCTTCTTTTACAAAGAGGAAGGACTGCACATTCTAGATTCGGTATACCAATCAATCCAGATGAGTACTCTTTTTGTAATTTGCCACCAGGGACTGATGCTGCTAATTTGGTTAAAGAAGACCCTATGATTATTTGGGATGAAGCACCGATGATGAGCAAGCACTGTTTTGAGTCACTCGATAGGAGCTTAGCAGACATTATGAGGATTAAAGAAAAGAAGCCATTTGTTGGGAAAGTTGTTGTATTAGGTGGAGATTTTAGGCAAGTTGTGCTTGTTATAAATGGTGGCTCGAGGGCTGAGATTGTGTTGAATTCTCTAAATTACTCCTATTTGTGGAAACATTGCATAGTGCTCAGATTAACAAAGAACATGAGGTTGCTGTCGACTAATATGACTCTGGAAGAGTTGAAGAAACTTAGAATCATTTTCGAAGTGTATTTTCGAGTTGGAGATGGAGTTTCTGGTGAGCCTAATGATGGTGATGCACTAATCACTATCCCGGATGAATTTCTTATTATGGATGCCAACAATCCCATAGAATCAATCAGCCATGAAATATATGGAGATACAACAGCTCTACAGCAGCAGAAGGATCCTAATTTTTTTCAAAAGAGAGCTATTCTTTGCCCAACAAATGAGGATGTGAACAATATAAACCAGTATATGTTGGATAAGCTAGAGGGTTAGTAATATTTTATAGCATATCTTATTATTCCTATTTATAAACGATTAACATTTTTTTAAAAAAATCGCAGGTGAAGAGAGAACATATTTGAGCTCTGACAGCATCGACCCATCTGATACACGTTCCGTTAGTGATCAGGCTCTCACACCAGATTTTCTAAACAGTATAAAGGTATCAGGCCTACCAAATCATCCTCTTAGGTTGAAAATTGGATGCCATGTCATGTTGCTGAGGAACATTGATAATGTTGGAGGACTGATGAATGGAACTAGATTGCAGATTATAGATATGTATGAATTATGTGTGAAAGCAAGAATTATTACAGGAAAGAGAGTTGGGGAAGTTGTTATAATTCCTGGTCTATCCATTGCTCCATCAGAAAATAAGTTACCATTTAGGATGAGGAGAAGGCAGCTTCCTATTTATGTGGTCTTTACTATCACGATTAATAAAAGTCAGGGACAGTCTCTGTCACATGTTGGTATTTATTTGCCACGCCCTATGTTTTCTCCGAAAAAGGTTTGAAGATTTTGATTCTAGACGAGAATGGTAAGCCTCAGAAACAGACAAGAAATGTGGTATTCAAAGAGATTTTTCAAAATCTCTGATTCTGTTATAAATTCAGTACCATGCTTTGTTTATTTTCAGAAATTTTGTTTTATTTCACACCATACGCGCGTGTGATTATGCTCAAACAATAACAACTTTAGGAAAAGTTCATTTTGAATAAACCAAAACAGATTACAATATATATTTTAGACTTCTAGCAGAGTTAACGAAATTATCAATTAATAGTAATTGTCAAACATCATGCATTTCCCATTTCACTACCTAACCAGAATCAGTTATATTCCTAACGCAGTACTAACAGTTCCGTTACATTCTTAACGCAGGATAACTTTTGAGTAGTAATATATTATCTGATATATAAGAGTTACTGTCTCATTTTATCACGGTTTGGTACTCGGCTCCAAAGTTGTTTTCTCTGGCTTCTATATACTGTAATAACAATATAAAAATGAATATATGTAAAGTCTATCGAAGATGATTTCTTACTGTCTAATAATGTGTCTAAGATATCTATTATATCTATCATGTATCAGTATTGGAGTATTTGGTTGTTAATTCACTCATCTCTATACTATTATTTACAGACTTCAGATGTACTCCACGTCTTGGATCCTATCATTTCGAAATTCCTGAAGTTAGCAATATACATAACTGTGTTAGTTACAGATAGTTAAAGATATCAAACATAAATTTACATAAGGCCGGATTCATTGAAAAGCCATTGAGTTGAAAATGTAAAGCTCAGACACTTACAAGGCAAACACGAATGGTAGGGTGTATTCCAGCATTTTGTCTAGACATCACAATGCCTTTGTAGATAGACAACCTACGTCTGTTCTCAGAAACTTCCTGTAAAGTGTAAAAAAACTCCATATCACAACAAAGCTTAAAATAAAAAGATATATATTTCATAAACAGTTGTAATTAGAATTAAAAAATATAATTCGAATGTATATATGTATTTTGAACCTAACTGTATTATATCTATGTATTTGTAAAAACATACCAATTTTTTTTATCATATCTTACAATAATAATCTACAACATCACGAAATATTTATTTACTGAAAACATAGTCTTACTGTTGTAATAAAACGTTATTTAATTTTAATATGAGTGATTAAATTATTTTTGTAAAACTTAATCAGAGCTTTGATTATATACCTTTGAATTGTTGTAGACAAAATTGATTTGATCAGCAGAACGTTCAATAAATGTAGCAGTTCTCTTCGTGAAATCGAGATACGTTCCCATCTCAACTGTATATGAAAATATTCATCGAATCCAACATACAAAATATATCGAACAATAAAACGGGGTTAGTACTGCTTTGTATATATATAAAGATTACATGACTTAAATTGTCTTACCTTCACAGATCTGTGGAAATTATCAAAGCGAGCAATATTTAACGTTTTCTTACTCAAATGCCATCAATTCGGTATATTTAACCCGGATCTATCTTTGCATGTCTAGAATTGGATTTCATTTCTTCGGACATATAACATCGACGCCTCTTGACATCAGCCCCTAAACAAATCAACAACCCATAAAATTAATTTCAGAAATAAGAGTGATTCGTGTAATAGGAGTGAATGATGAATAATTAAGGTAGTGATTTTTACCAAAAAAAGTTAAGAGACAGAATCATCGAAGGTTTGAGAGTTTGTCAAACACCATTTTTGAGCTTTTTTTTTCAGACCGAAATGTTGTCTGAAACAGAAGGAGAATATTTCGTGAGTGATTGTCGGTTAATAATGCAATAGTATGTTGGGCTTGGACCGAATATATTATGTATGTACATTAGGGTCATGCAATAAACAATAGTATGTTGGGCTTTAAGTCAGATTAAATTTTTTCTTTTTTTTTTTTAAGTTTACTTCTGTGCTTTAAATTTTTATTATGACAACAAAATATTTAAATTTTTCAAAAGAATTTAAATATTTTTTCTCCTCATTCATAAAAAATTATTAAATAACAAGTGTAATGTATTAGTCATCATTATTTTCTGAAAATTATTAGTCATCCAAAACATATCAAAAAATTACTAAATATTTTGTGCAACTAAATATAAAATAATGTTACAAAAAACGATTTCTAACTGCATTTTCTTATTATATTGAAATACTTATTATTGAAATATTTGAAAAAAATATTAGTTGGCTCCAAATAGAAATTAAGAAAAAAACAGAGGCTTCACATTACCATTGATAAACTTGAACAACAAACATATAACTTGGTTACACATACTTGATTTGGACGACGAAATAAACAAACAAACATTGCAAATACAACTTTTCCTTCATACAGCAGATATAATTTTATTACACAGACCATCAACCCTTTTTGTTACACTTTATTAGTTGCAAAGTGGAAAAATCGGTTAAGCCTTTTGTAGTAGTAACAATACTCGCATACTTCAGCCATGTTATCGGGATGGCATCGTGGCTTAAGGTTGACCATATTAACATGGTAACAATTCTTTATAAGGCGCGGGATGTCTATTAGTGCGTTCTTGATATTTTCCCAACAATGATCAGAGGTTGATATATCTAATTTCCATTGGAGTTTATCCAAATACTTTTTACCGGTCTGATAGTGACCTCGTGAACGCATTAACAAACCGTAAAGATACATACCGTTTGGATAGTTCGCAGAGGCGGATTTGTGTAGATGCCGAAGAACTGTGTGTTTTTCTTTGTCGAGGAAGTATTTGATGAAGCCCTCGATATAGTGAGCCTCAGGATTTCCATTCTCTAAACACAATTCCTTGAACTTGGCGTGTTGAGTCACCATCCGGAGTGGCTCCGCAGCAAAATATTGGAGGCTCACGTTTCTGAAATAGACGCGGGATCAGAGTTTGAGTGGTCTTCGTCGATAGAGTTTTGATCATTGCTTTCGCCGGAACTGTAATTGTTTACCGATATCTCCGATGACATCATAACTGAAAAATAACTTTCTTGGTCACTCTGTTTTGTTTTGCTTTTTTTTTCCACTCAAACTTTCTCTGTTAATTTGCAATGGAAAGTGGAGGAAGAAAGAATATAAAGGAAAGGAAAATGTTTAACACTTTGGAGAAATCGATGTCAAACAGATTATAGACAGTCCATATGGGTTGTCATTTCCGGTCAATGAAAAAAAATTATGTTGCTATAACCAAATAGTAAGATGATGGAGTGAATCAGCTTTAATGCATGAGATGTCCATAAGTGTTGTAATGCTTGCACTCAGTTATCGAATTGGTTATGACGTTTTGACCAATTTTTAATTGTCGCATATGTTTGGGGTAAATAAAAATAATATATATGAAGTCACAGGCGCTCGGGGGTAGGTATGAATGAGACAACTGAAAATAGTTCATTTACTTCACTCCAAACTCTTTTTTTAAAGCTCAAAGTTCAACCTCTTTTTTTCATCTATAATATTGTTTAAATATGTTATATGAATATATACATGTAAATTAAATAATATATTATTATTACATTTTTACATAATAATGATATGCCAATTTTTAGTGTTCAGTTTTATTTTAACATCTTAAATTTAATTTTTAGATCTAAACATAAATAAAAATACAAACTTATCATAATAACCAAAAAAGAAAATAATATTTTCATATTAATAATAAAATTTCATCTTACCATTGTTTCATTTTCTTCAAATGACATAATACAAATCTCATTAAAGTCCAAATTTTCTGTTGGTTCAATTATTAGGTCTTGGTTGGATATGAACACCGTTTGAAAATAATTTGTTAGAATAGAATATTTTTTTGAAACACAAATATAAAACTTTAAAATTACTTATTCTCTAATCAAATCATTTCTTTTCAACCATTCTTAATATTTTGTGTAGTGAAAAAATTAAATACTTGATTATTATGTTTTTTATTTTTTTAATATAATTTAAGCATTCATTAAAAAATTGATTTTTTATTGAAAATTATAAATCTTTATTAAAAATATATAATTTTTGTTTACAAAATTAACCACATAATAAAATTATTTTATCAGAGTTATACCAACTTAATTCATTAAAAATAAAGTTTAATTTTATAAACATAAATAATCATTTAAAATGAAACACGATAAAGAAAGATAAAAAGCTTAAGTATTTAAAAAAAAACACAAATATATCAAAATAGCCATTATTAATATAATTAATATTACAATTAATTTAGACTTTTGTATAATTTTAGAAGTAAATGTACAAATTAATTTTACTGAAAATAATTTTAAGTTTAATTTTTTAATGTAGTTTCCAATAAAAAATTATTATTTCACAATAATAACATTTTGTATAGATGAAAACGAACATAAAACTAAAAAAAACTTCTAACAAAAGTTATTAAGACACTTGATATACATTTTATGTTGAAACATATTTATTATAAAAATAAATTTGTCAAAAAAAATATACCCGTCCTTTAAAAAGGTGGATCAAAATCTAGTAATTTTTTTTTGTCATCTATCTATTAGATTGATGCACTTTTAAACATTTGATACAACCAGCAAGTACAGGCAACAACCAACGCCTGTTAACTCCTAATATCAGCCTAAAAAACCCACTCTATACCCCTTTACAACGAGACCCAATGATCCCAAAGTAACCAAAAAATACATCCAATATAGAGCCAAAAACTTCCAATCTTCAAGTCTGAAAGGCCAACTAGGCAGAGGGAATCCTTTCCTCATTCTCAAGCGTATCAAAATCTAGTAATAGATTATAACAAAAAAACAAAAAAAAAACGATTATAACCGTGTCCTAATGCCGACGTGCAAGATACTAAGCAAAAACGTGTAAGCGGATTACACGTGCCTGCTTATATTTCTATACTTGTTTACAATTAAAAAATAAACGAAAAACCCGCTACAACAGTCAAAAGCAAGGGTGGCAAAATAAATAAAATCTAAAATAGAGACAAAGCTAACGTTTGATAGTGTAAGAGAAAGAGAAAAAAGGAGGAGGAGGAGAAGGAGGAGGAGGAAGGTGATGATGAAGCTATGGAAACGAGCTTCCGGTGCTCTCAAAGACCGGAAAAGCTTGTTCTCCATCAGCTTCTCCCGGACAACCTCCTTCCGTAACCCTGACCTTGACTCCGCCATCATCCACGCAACCTCTCACGACGACTCCTCTGTCGATTACCACAATGCTCACCGCGTCTACAAATGGATCCGCTCCTCTCCAGCAAACCTCAAGCCTCTTGTCCACTCGCTTTCCTCACGTGTCAACCGGACAAGAAGCTGGATAGTTGCCTTGAAAGCCCTAATGCTCGTCCACGGTGTCCTTTGCTGCAAAGTCCCCTCCCTTCACGAGATTCGTCGTCTCCCTTTCGACCTCTCGGACTTCTCCGACGGCCATTCACGTCCCAGCAAGACTTGGGGCTTCAACGCTTTGATACGAGCTTACTTCTCGTTTCTTGACCAGTACTCTTTCTTTTTATCCGACCAAATCCGTTCTCGGAATAGAAAACCTCAGGTAGATTCTGTTAACCAAGAGCTCGAAAGCATCGAGAAGCTTCAGTCTCTTCTCCATACGCTTCTACAGATACGTCCAATGGCTGACAACATGAAGAAGACGCTTATCCTTGAAGCCATGGACTGTGTAGTGATTGAGATCTTCGACATTTATGGTAGGATCTGCAGCGGTATAGCGAAGCTTCTCATTAAAATAAGTCCAGCTGCTGGAAAAGCGGAAGCTATGATGGCTCTCAAGATTTTAAAGAAGGCTACATCTCAAGGAGAAGACCTAGCTCTCTACTTTGAGTTCTGCAAAGAGTTTGGGGTCTCAAACGCGCATGAAGTCCCAAAGTTTATCAGGATCCCGCAAGAAAACATTGAAGCAATGGAGAAAGCCATAAAAGGAGTGAAAGAGAAAGAGGAGGATCATGAGGGGGAAGTAGTGGAAGAAAAGAATATCATATTAGCTGAAAGACCAAAGTTTCAGACTATCATAACCGATCAATGGGAGGTTTTTGAAGACGAATATTGTTTCATATGTAAGGATATTAAAGAAACTGATCAACCTAGAAACTATAACGTGGATCCCAGTCTGTTGCCTCTTATAGCTATCGATGAGCCAGTTTGCTTGACTCACACGTTACCTGATCTGATTACCTTCTAATTGCAACTTGATCAGGTTCTTCTTTTCTTTTACTTGTTTCTCTTCTCTACTTTTCTTCCGTCTTGTTGAATATGCGGATGATAATAAATGTTAGATATTACTTCAATATTTCCAAAAAAGAGTTTAGCAACAAAAAGGTTCTTAAGATGGAGCTTATGCAGACTTGATCGTTTGTGACAGTCTTAAAGCCGATCATTTTAATGTAGTGTACCAAAGTCATAATAAATTCCCAACATCTAAAATTATTTTGTCGGAACGTGAAAGACATAGCAGACTTAAGCAAGTATGCTCTGTTGTAGTCATAAACTCATAGTACACGTTTAAATAATGTGTTTTAAGTTATAGTAGACTTTTGACAAAAAAAAAAGTTATAGTAGACTTGCTTTAAATACAGTAGAATGGATCAAGAAGAAAAAATTGTAATGACCAAGCAATAACAAAATTGACATTTTTGTAATGATTAGGATTAAGATGGTTTAGTAAGAACAGGGAGACAATTTGATATTCTACAAACACTAAAGAAACAAAACTTTGACATAAAACACCCGAAGTGCAAACCCAAAACCACAGAAAGCAAGCATAAAAAGTTAATAAAATCTTGTTTTTGTTTTAAGAGGGTTTCAACGTCTGAGCGATCCAAACTTTCTCGGTAAAGGTCAAAGTCATCAGGGCTCCCCATCTGCAGACTAAGTTGAATTTGAAAGCAGCCAACTTGATGTTGGAACTCGTTTTTAATGAAGTGGTGTGGACCATATTCCGATAAGTTTTTCGATTGAGACATTTGTTGAAAAAACTGGAATTTGGTACGATGTAATCATCACCGCGAACACTATGAATTAGTGTATTCGTTGTTAAAATCGGAATTGTTTTGAATGAGAAATAGAAGTCTAAAATGAGTAACATGAAAAACTTACAAAGCTATATATATAGTTAAATATAAAATGTAACAAATATTTCACTTTGGATATTTGGATTTGAATTTAGACTTAATAGGTTAATTCAACTTTATGTTAATTTATTTATTTTATATCTTATTCATAAAATATTTTGATATTTGATTAAATATAAAATATAAATCCAATTATAGTATATTGTTGGTTTGATTGAGTCAAAGCCACATTATGACTATAATCTCTAAGTCTCTAACTAACGTACTCGAATCGAATTCAAGGGAATCAATTTTCCTCTATTTCTATTAAACATTGTGTACGCTAGTGTCTCCATAACGTGTTTATCCTTTTGAAGTTATAAAAGGAGCACTTGTGCTAACTTGTTGTGAGTGAGAGATACGAACACATTGATACGAGCAACAACACAATTCTATTGAATAGTTATGTTTCAATTTATTTTTATTTTTAAGTTTGAATGTACAACACAAAATTAAGTTCAATAGATTCTGTTTTTTTTTTGTGATGGTAAACAGAGACAATGCTGCATTTGTATCTTGAAAATCTAAACACTAGTAAACCGTCACACTACAAAGCATTTAAAGATTTAAAGAAATAGATTAACCATCTCGACTCTCTGAAATTCTTATTTATTTGCTTGTTTTTGCATTGTGGTTTTTAATTTTAATTTTTATTATTTTTTATAAATATTAGTTGTGTTATTGGACTAAAATAAGGTTCATACACTTGATTCCCAACAAAAGCTGTAATCAAAATATGCAAACACGTATGAGCAAATTTTATGAAAACGAACAAAAGGAAATGGTTTTTAAAATACAAATTCACAATCACCAAAATGCGGGAAGGTTCCGGTGAAAGAGGCTTTCCCTCTTCACAAACTTCAAAGTCGGATAGTAACTCTACCGTACCTACATAATCAATCAGCAAAAGATATCGACTTTCTATGGATCAAGATTTCTATCAAATTTCGTGTATAAGAGATATAGGGAGAGGGGGAAGATTACAAACCTTTGTTAAGTCGAAGAGGCATACCCAGCTTCTTTAGAAACGGTTCCATCTCATGTGTGAACTGTTTTGGAGGTCTTCTTTCAGTTCAACCTGAACGATCAATTTGTACCAAAACAGTGTTGTTCAGTTCTTGAAATAACCAAACGATGCAGTGTCTCATCACAGTCAAGTTTGTTTGTTTATCTAGAGAAAGCTGGAACTAGTTCCAATCACAAACCGTTTTTACTTGTAAAGCAGAAAAACCGAATTGAAATAAATGATATGAATAAAAGCATTGTTAAGAAAATAGACGATTCAAAGGACGAATAGAAAAATGAAACCAGAACAAACATGGAATCGAGATACAATCTTTTTCCTTAACTATAAATATTCGCTCCCTAATGAGACGAGACGGTACCAATATCGAGTCCTAGAATACAACTATGGCAGACGATCCATGTTTCACTCGTGAATGTCCTAACGAACTATAAACTCTTCGAAACACTCTCAAGAACTTACGTTGGGAGATTTGCTGGTTTTAATGTGCGAAAACTTATCGAAATGAGAAGATAGACTAATTGTATTTAAAGAGGTAAACGAGGAGAAACTTCCTGTAACTATGCACAACATGCGCTCGTTAGTGGGGATTTGGCAAAGATCTCGAAAACTTAAGTAACAAACTTATTTCCCAAGACTCGCTCACTCTCTCTTATCGTCTTTTCTTTTAGATATTTTGAAGAGACGATAAAATGCGTGACATTTTTAAATTTGTTAAACAAACTACTTTTCGTTTTAAAACGAAATGCATGTTTTTTTTTGAAAAAAAAACGTTGGGATTAAATGGTACCAAAAAGAACATCTTGTAATGGCCCTGGGGCCACATTCTCCCAAGCCCAAGCCAGGCTCAAGCACACTCCAAGAGTTTATTAACCATAAAAAATATTGAGTAATACTTCGATTTAGAAGCTATGGAATCATTAAAAGAATATGCTTATCCTTCTCACATTCTTTAGCAATTTTATCATCTTAGAAGCTGGGATTAGAGTACTCTATCTCCCTTTAAACCTATGTCTTGGGATTTCCAGTCATGATAGGTAGGGTTTCAATCAAGCATCCTCATTCATTATAGGCTTTAAACCCATTTCTTTTAGCTTTTTGAGAAAAATATCTCGTGGCAAATCTTTAGTAAACCTACATATCATGACTGTAGATTCCAAGACGTAGGTTCAAAAGGAGATAAAGTAGTCTAATCCCAGCTCCTCAGATGATAAAAAGGCGCTAACGAATGTGAGAAGGATAAGCATATTCTTTTAATGATTCCATAGCTTCTAAACCAAAGTATTACTCAATATTTTTTATGGTCAAAAGACCAAGCCATCGCTTGCGCCTAATTATCCTAAGATCAGGTTTCTAGTTAGCTTCTCTATAACACAAGAATAAGCACAATCCTATGATGAATATTTCTAGCAACTGTTGGGGTTAAAACCGGTCACGACGGAATCAACCCCTAAAAGTCCTCGAAACTATATCTCGAGACGGGAAATCTTGTATGAACTTGAAAAAGAAGTTAGACAAAGTTAGGAGATTCAAATCTCTTGATACGCCCTAAATTAGAAGGATCACTCTAAGGTTGGTGGATTGGATAAACCTTGCACCGAATGCTAGAAAGCACAAACGAACAAGGAACGTGGATCGAATGGTGACACAAGAGGTGCAGAAAGTACCTTGATACTACCGAACTCCTAAGCCCGAAGATATGAATCCCTCAACAACTTAGAAGCTACGATGTACGATTAAGAACAAAGGATTCAAAAAGAATTAAAAGAAAGGTTTTTGATTAAAAATGTTGAATGATTTGAAACAATACAAAGCAAGCCTTTATATAATAGGCTGTGGGTTAGACCAAAAGTCTAAACTTATTCTAGGAAATACAAATAGCATAAATATGGTGGACTTGACCAAAGACTAAAGACCAAAGACCAAGACTATTGACCGAATTTGGGAACTTGTGAACTCTTCGGCTGGTCGTGTTCTTTTGCATGGTTGACGGTTTCTGAATGGCCGCCAGATAGGTATATTATTCGACCATGACTTGTATTTTCTTGTTGGGTCCTTCTTGGACAAATCTAAACACGGATTTCTTATTGAGCATAGGGCCTCCACGTTTTGCATCAAGCCCATTAGTTTCTCTCGGTCTAGAACTTCATGGATAAGGCCCATAAAGCCAAGCTATGATCAATTGCTTAGCTGGTTCATACCTTAAGCTCCTCGTTGGGACATAGCTGTTAATCTGGGTCACATCATCCCCTCCTCCTTTAAAAGGCCAACTATGTTTTGGAGTCTAGATAGCATATTTACAGATTCATGAGTGATTGGAGAGAAGATGGTGATTTTGGAGCATTTTAGAGATTTCATCCGAGATGACCATATCGACCAGCGTTTGAGGTTGACACAAGGAGATTCATATCGACCAATGCAAACCCTGTGACATCAATTGATGGTAAACGCGCATAAGCCCAATTTGGTCACAGCCGACTTGAAGCCTAAGATTCCAACTAATTACCAAACTACCCCTGACGAGTTTGAACCTAATAGAGAGCTTTTCTTGTATTCTTATTTTACGGCTAGGGATTTTCTAAGATTTTTAGTATTGGAGAGAAGATCCAAATAGATTTATGATTGGAACTCCATTATCTATTCTTTCTATCTATTCTATTCTATGCAATTCTATTTAACTTTTATGATGTTTTGCTTAGCTATTTCTGAGTAAACAACTTGTTAGGTTTAGAGTTCAAATAGGTTTTGAGGGATTAGCTGATATATGGTGTTTTTGACTATCTTGTATATATGTTTTACAATTATTTTTCAAGTCTTTATCGAGTCTTTCTAGTCATTTTCGAGTCATTACAGGTCTGGAGTTGCATTGGATGAGAGATAGACCAGTTGGAGCAAAAGAGGCAGAAAAGAGTGAAATCTAGTGATTTTCACAAAGAGCAGTCTGATGACTGTTCCTGATCGAGTGGAGCGACCGAGTGCATGCTCATGTGGCAGAGATTTTTAAGGAAACCAAGTTATCTCGGGATTTGCTCTAATCTCCCTATTTTTCTCCGAGCCACCTGGGACATCCATATATCTTCTTTTTCCTTTCTTATATTATTTGAATACGTTATTTTACACAGAGAAACAAACTCTAGAGCTTTTTACTTTTGGATTTGCTAGTTTGTAAAGGGAGAAGGATATCTCTGTTGCCATAGAGAAGAACCCCCTGAACCCTCTTTTTATCTCTTTTATGAACATGCAGTATTATTCAGAATCGATCTCTGTGTTTTCTCTTATTATGACTGAGTAGTAGATCTTGTTAGCCTAAGGTGTTAGGGTGCTAGATCCTGAGCTGGACATAGATAAGTATCCATCCATTGTCTTCATTCATTACTGTTCTTATTGCTTACATTAAACTGGCCACTTAATTTAGATCCTAGGTTTAACCTGTTCATCAAAAGTGTAATAGGTTACTAGACTTGTCATGAATGAGCATTACATATCTAACAGCGAAAATAGATATTAGGGTGTTTGTGAACATATCGGACCTGTTCTATACTGCTCACCATCAAATCTCAGACCGAACAACAATTTAGGCTCTGAGGCTGATCGGCGTAGAGAGCAGCACTGCGAAAATAGGTTGCTTCGAGTTGCTTGTTCCGAGCTCTAGACTGGTCCTTAATTGTACTTGAATAATTGTTTGGCTCGCATCCATTGTAACCCGTTTTAATCACTCTAGGCTACCTCGATTATCATCTTTGAAAAACTATTTTTATTAATTGTTCTTGCTTTTTAAGCTTCAATCAACCTTAACTCCCCCCCCCCCATATTGTCTTAACTTAATTTTGATCCCATAGAAATAAAGTGTAATCCTTGGTCCCTATGGATTCGATCCTAAAGTGCTACATCGACATACCATTCGATTGTGGTAGTGTGCACATTAGGTTAATAGGTGTGCGTATACACGTAATATCAATTTGGCACCGTTACCGGGGACCATCTTTTTGCTTTTATTTTTTGGTTATTTATTTAGTCTAAGACCTCTAACTTGCTCTTTTCTCTTTGTTGCAGCTAATGTTTCAGGTGCATGACTAGTTGCCATACTCGGATCAACGCACAAAGACATTTAGTTACACTCAGCACCCAGGAGCTCGCAAGGTTAGAAAGAGAGAACAGACAACAGCCAAGGCCGACCAACAACACCATGTGTGATCACTGCCATCAGGATGATCTTGCTGGAGCAATGCAACTGATGCAACAGCATATGCAGCAGACCATCCAAGCTCAGCAAGCAGCTGAACAACAATCTTCTCTACTCGCTGCGCAGCAACATGAACAGCCGAAGCAAGCTGTTCCGATCGGGCAGAGAAATCTTCCGCGTAACTTTCCTAGTTCGCGCTCTGCCATTGTTCCTCCACCCTGTACACGTCAGGACTTTGAGATCAAGCCTGCTTTGATTGCTCTGGTGCAGAGGAAAATGTTCCATTGACTCCCAACATAAATCCCAATGGAACACATTGAGAGTTTTGAACATGTATGCAGGTTTATTCGCTCAAATGGAGTGCCACCCGACTACATAAAGTGCATGCTATTTCCTTTCTCTCTTGATGGAAAGGCAGCACGATGGTTAAAGTCTCTCCCTCCTGGATCTCTTACTTCATGGGAGCAGGTGAGAACTGCGGCATTGAGGAATAAGATCACCTCCTTCATACAGCTCTCTGATGAGCCACTTTGCAATGCATGGGAGAGGTTCAATGACTACCGCAGAGAGTACCCTCACCACGGATTTGATGATGATTACCTTCTTGGTATTTTCTATGATGGAGTAGGCTTGGAATACCAAAGTGCTATGAACTCTGCGAGCAATAGAGACTTTATGACTCAGACCACTTATGGAGCGTTTGAACTGATTGAGAACATGGCTGCTAGTTCAGCCAACAAAGACCAGGAGAACGATCGCTCCAAGAAAGTGAACAGTGTCAATACCCCAAAAGATAGATGAGCTGACGGTCAAGATTGATCAGCTACTGAAAAAACCAAGGAAAATTCTTCATGATGGAGGGAACTAAGACTGGGCAGATTCAGAACGTTCAAGAAGTTGTTCTCGAGACTGAAAAGAAAGGGAATGATCAGAAAGAGGTTAGTGATATACCATGGATTTTACCTGTTTTTAACCATGATATACTAGTATTTTATTATATATTTAATATGTTTTCTAGCCTGTTAGGTATGTTTTCAGGTTCAGGAGCATTTTGTGAGAAAGTGATGTTTTGGAGCATTTTGGAGTGCAAGAGATGATACATCCGAGTTGACCATTCAAGACCAAGTCGGAAGTCAACATTGCGATTATAATCGATCGATACTCATCCTGAGTTGTCGATCGATGTAGCTGAGAAGATCCGCGTACTAGAAGATTATAATCGATCGATACACATCCAGCATTGTCGATCGATGTAGCTGGAAAGTTTGCTTTTCCATGTTCCATTGCTGGAGTAGAATTCAAGGAAGCTCTTTGTGACTCCGGGTCTTTAATATACCATGAATTTGACCCGATTTTAGTCATGGTATAAAAGAGTTTTAGGATAGATTTAATGCATTTTGGAGTCTAGATAGCATATTTACAGGTTCAGGAGAAATTAGAGGAAATATGGTGATTTTGGAGCACTTTGGAGATTTCACCCTAGATGACCATATCGACCACTCGAGGTCGACATGGAGAGAGACATATCGATCGATACACATTCTATGATATCAATCTATAGTAAACACGCTGAAGCCCAATTTGGTCACAGTCGATTTGAAGCCCAAGATTTCATCTATTTACCAAGATGCCCCTGACGAGTTTTAACCTAATTTTTTACTATTTATGTCTTACCTAAGTGTTTGGAGGCAGAGACGGTTTTTACATCACAGTTTTAGACTAGAGTTTTACACCAAAGTTGTGAGAGAGAGAGAGTTACTATTGAGAGTTTTCTTGAACAATATTATTATATTCATCTATCTATTCTATGCAGTTTTATTTAATTGTTATGATGTTTTTCTTAGCTATGTCTTAGTAAACACCTTTGTTAGATTTAGGATTCAAATAGGTTCTGAGGGATTAGCCCCAAATATGAATACTTGAGTATGTGATATTCATCTTAGAAAATTGTTGTTAATGCTTGTATATGAGTAGCTAACCTATACATGATGACAGTGGATATTATCCTTGGATCTATCTTCTCTGAGCTATGATTTTCTAGGAGCAAGTGACAGCATGGTCTAGCAAATATCTGGTGAAGTGTTATCAACCCGTGCTTAAAGTTTACTAAAGTTGCATCGATCGATTCTCCTATAGAGATATCAACCGATTGACGCAAGGCTATGTCGATCGATACGTTCGACAGAACATCGATCGATGCCTTCCTGATTATGACCTGCGCGTAAAGTGAATCATTGGATCTAGTAATATATAACTCAGAAAACGACAGTGGTATGGTTATTGTTACTGTTGGGTTCTTTATCATGCAAGCATCTCACATAAGCATTCATACTATTATAATCATGATAACCTGAATATAAATCCTAAGTCTAGCGCCTTCATCATATCTGTTAAACCCCCTAATCAATCAATTGAGCAATTGTCTTGTTCACCTGTTTTAAGTTACTTGTAATTTACTGCTTTGAAATCTTCAACCTAGCTTAATTACAATAAGATCTATTGTGTGCCCCAGCTCCCTGTGGATTCGATCCCTAAGTACTACAACTTGACCTCTTTTGATGAGAGTAAGGCTGCTTTAGGGTAATTTGAGCATGTATCAAATTTGGCGCCGTTTCTGGGGGAGCTTTGATCTCCATTAGATTTTATTTAACTCTAGGTGTTCTTCTTTATTACTACTTACTGATAATTTTTTTTCTTTTCTTGACTTTTCAGGTGCATGCCTAGCATAACCAGAAGCATCAAGAACAAAGAACTTTTGTCTACTGATCCAGCTGGTTTTGAACGATCAATCCGCAAATAGATTCGTTCCAAATTAATCGATACACCCGTTTGTGCATCGACCAATTTTTATCAACAACTGTCTACCGAGTTTCAGACACCGTCGACCGATACTAGCTCACCAACAGCGACCGATCTCATTCATCTGACATCGACCGATACCCTTTCATCCACATCGACCGATACTTTTCAGTACCCGTCAACCAACATCATTCATCCGACATCGACCGATACCGCACATTTATCGATACTGAGCCATAGAACATGGTCGCGACTTTGATACTCATGAGAGACGACAATGGAGACTTGCGTGACCAAGAAGGTCACCTGTGTAATGCAGCAGATCAGATAATCAATGATCAGGGGGCTGCAATCCCTGATCCAGAAGCTGAGGCTGTTGCAACCACTGCTCAAGCTGCAGAAGAAGCCATCTGAAACAGAACAATGGATGACTACAACCGTCCATATCAATACTACGCCAACAGATCTACTATCCGTCTTCCAGACATACAAATGGCTGATTTTGAGGTGAAGCCTCAGTACTACACACTTGTGGGACATACAACCTACAGTGGGGCATCCAATGAGCATCCTATGGACCATCTAGAGAGGTACGAGGATCTCATATCTGCTATCAAAGCCAATGGAGTCCAAGCTGACTACCTACTTTGCAAGTTCTTCAAGTAATCTCTTACTGGAGAAGCTTTGCAGTGGCTTAAGCAACTACCACTAGGATCTCTTACATCCTGGGATGACATCAAGAATGCATTCTTGATTAATTTCTTTAATGAAGCACGTGCAGAGGATTTGAGGGGCAAAATTGCTACATTCATGCAGAAGCCTACGGAGCCTTTAAGACATTGCTGGGTTCGTTTCAAGTCTTATCAGAGAGATTATCCACACCATGGATTCAACGAAGTACAGCTGCTTAGCACTTTCTTCAGAGATTTAGATCTGACCTATCAGATAGCTCAAGACACGGCTAGTGAAGAAAATTTCAACACCGGGAATCCAGAAGAGGCTGTGAGACTTATAGAGAACTTGGCTACTAGCAAC
>NC_079515.1:14634229-14664037 GCF_000801105.2 Raphanus sativus
ATCACCAAGAACACTGATTACGAGAGGAAGAAATCGGCCAATGCCCTTGGAAAAGAGCAGATGGACGATGTGAGAGCCAAACTAGACAGTGTTAACAAGCTTATTAGGAAGCATGTTTGCTTTGCAGAAGATGTATAAGCTATAGAGACTGATGAGGAGAGATATAAAGAGGACAAAGTGAATTACATAGGAGGATTTCAGAAGTCTGGAAATCAGAGTGGAAACATAAACTTCTATGGCAACAGACAGAGGAGCAACTACAATCAGAATTCACAATATCAGAAATCCTTCAGCAACAGCAACTACAACAACAACAAGAATCTCAACAATTCTTTCTACCAGAATCCACCACCATCTACTCAGGACAGCAAAATAGATGCAATGCTTGATTCAGTTCTAGAGGGTCAGCAGAAGCTTACTGTGCATTTTAATGGAAAGATAGATGCTGCCTACAACAACCTAAATGAAAGTTTGACACCTTGAGCACTCATGTGAAGAAGTTAGAGACACAGATGATTCAAACAGGAGAGGCTACTAGGAGGCAAAAAGCTTTATTCAAAGCGAAAGAGGAAGAGATCATGAGACACCACGTGAATGCCATCACAGTAGATGATTTCTGGCAAGTGGATAAGCATGAGAAGCCTCAAGAGGGAGACTTTGAAGTAGAGAGCTCCATGAGTATCAGCAGTTCTCACTGGTGTCGACCGACGCCAGACGATGGTCAATGATCGACATGGGATGATGACTATCGATCGATGTTTGAATCTCCACATCGATCGACAGAGTCCATTAGGTCTACTACTACAAGCAAATCAGTTCGGATTATGACACACGCAGAGTTTGCAGCTAGACACCCTCACCCACTCCATCCTTTCACCAATCGATCTCAAGAAGATGAAATCGATCGACAACCCGAGACCAACATCGATCGACATGATCTAGCCGACATCAATTGATATGCAACCACAACATGCCGAGTGCGGTTAGCAAAGATAGATGTAACCCGACTTAATGCACTCCGACCCCAACCCAAACCGACAGAGAACCCACAAGACGAGGTTAAGGATACATCAAAGCCTATGGAGATAGAAAAGGAAAGTGCAAAGAGAACCTTAAGGAAAAGGAAAGAGAAGGTTCCCAAGCACTATAGAAGAGAAGCTAATGCAAAGGAGTTGTAAAATTTCAAGAAGAGAGTTCTAAGGATCCCAGCAGAGAAACCCTTTGAAGAAGCATACTTCACATACAGATTGTGGATGTTCTTTAGAGAGACAAGAGTGACAGAAGCTGATATTGAGAAGTTGTTTCATCAGATCAGAGAGGATATGAACAAGAGGATCACATTGAAAAAGAAGAGTGACCCTGGAGAATTCATTATTTCATGCCTAGTACAAGGTATTGAATTCCCACATGCACTATGTGATACATGAGCATCAGTCAGCATCCTACCCAAGGTTATGGCAAACCAAATAGGTCTAAAGGTAGAACCTTCCAAGGAATCATTCTACTTTGTGTATTGTTTTAGAAGGAACTCAGGAGGAATCATTAGAGACCTTGAGGTGCAGATTGGTAATGCCATAATTCCAATTGATTTTCATGTCCTAGACATTAAGTTGAATTAAAATTCTTCTCTACTACTTGGAAGAGAATTCCTAGCTACTGTACGAGCCGTTTGCAACTTGCACACAAAGCAGATGTGTTTGACACTCATCAACCCAAAGATTCACTATGATCCAGTCAAAGTTGTCAAGCCACAAACGCCTGCAAAGAGCCTACATGTGATCCAAAACTTGTAGCAACATGCTACTGTGAAGAAGAGTACAAGACATAGTACTCGGAATCGATCGACACCCACACGGATACATCAATCGATACCAATGATCACCCATTGATCGATCAATAATTAATCACATAGATCGATACGAGCGACAGTTTTCACTTTACATCAATTGATAGTACACCTATGTACGAAGTGAATTATTTTCCAGGTGACTACTCAGATGGGAGTTGGGAAGAAGACTACTACCAGCCTAAATTCGCAGTGGAGACAAGAGACGATGAATATGATGAAGATTTCTGGGAAGAAAGAGAGACTGAATACTCAATATATCGCAGAGAAGAAGAGTATGATGAGGATTACAACAAAGATATACCATATTCATTCTATCGAACGGATGAAGAGCCAACCCAACATGTTTCCCACCCATTCATTCCAACAAGGTCACATTCAGCACCCTACGAGGAAGGCATTAATCTCAATCAGATACCTTGATCAGACAAAGGAAAATCAATCGACACCAGCTACTACGCATCGATCAATACTACACCTACAAAGAAACGAGATGATTGGCCAGCACACTGTTATCCAATCTTTGCTCTAGAAGCTACTAAACATTCCCAACATGTGGAAGAGTTCAATGGGAACCCCGAGGAAAAACGAGCTACAAAGCATAAAGGAGTTCTCACTAGAGATGGATTTTCATCACATGGAACCATACTACCAGTTGGTTTTACTTGAAGACAAGCAATAAGGTAAGTCTGGGGGAGTTGATATACCATGAATTTGACCCGATTTTAGTCATGGTATATAAGAGTTTTATGATAGATTTAATGAATTTTGAAGTCTAGATAGCATATTTACAGGTTCAGGAGCAATTGGAGGAAAGATGATGATTTTGGAGCATTTTGGAGCACTTTAGAGATTTCACCCGAGATGACCATATCGACCACTCGAGGTCGACACGGAGAGAGACATATCGATCGATACACACTCTGTGATATCGATCGATAGTAAAAACGCAGAAGCCCAGTTTGGTCACAGCCGACTTGAAGCCCAAAATTCCATATATTTACCAAGATGCCCCTGACGAGTTTTAACCTAATTATTTACTATTTATGTCTTGCCTAAGTGTTTGGAGGCAGAGACGGTTTTTACATCATAGTTTTAGACAGAGAATTTTACAGCAAAGTTGTGCGAGAGAGAGTTACTATTGAGAGCTTTCTTGAACACCATTATTCTATTAATCTATATATTCTATGCATTTTATTTAATTGTTATGATGTTTTGCTTAGTTATGTCTGAGTAAACACTTTTGTTAGACTTAGGATTCAAATAGGTTTTGAGGGATTAGCCCCAAATATGAATACTTGAGTATGTGATATTCATCTTAGAAGATTGCTCTTAATGCTTGTATAGGAGTAGCTAACCTATTCTTTGGTGATCAAGTGGAGGATGTGTCGAAGATCAGTTCAGATCCATGGGTTCAGATAAGTCAAAGTTCTGAAGCTCAATACTCCACCGGAAGTCCGAAGGAATTGTCTAGCAGCTAGGGAATGTTCTGCTCGAGTTGAGTTTTGTCCATAACAGTATCAGGGGAGGTTCTGTCCAAGTCAAGGCCAAAAACTGAAGCCAAAGAGAAAGCGCGAAGATAAGTTCATAGGACTGGACAGTGTATATGGAATGGACAGATGGGAAGAAGCAAGACTTCGTTGGGAAAAGACTGCATCAGTATCTGAGAAAAAGAAAGATTGAGGAAATGGACAAGATAGTATCATGGGAAATGAGTGTTATGGCAGAGGCAAAGCAAGACGACGACTAAGTGATCATTAAAGTGAAGCGACGAAGACGAGTGTGGAGACATTGAGGAGGACACTCAAGAAACATTGGTCGCCAGAGTAAAGAGTTATGGGTATGAGTTGGAAATGAGTGAACAATGTGGAATCAAGAAGTGAAGAAAAGAAAGGATTCAAGCCGAGGGAAATGTTTGGGAAGGCATCCAGATGGAGCGAGTTCAGAATCAGAATTCAGGATGGAGACCAAAGAAACCGAAAGAGAGATTCCATGGGCAAATCGACAAAGAAGCACATCAAGTGATCAAGACTGCAAGACGAAGTGAACGAAGTAGATATTGTGATTCAGAGGGAGTAAGTCGTGAAGCTGAGCAGTTGCACATCTAAGAATTCGAGGACGAATACTATTAAGGGGGGGGGGCAGAATGTGATAACCCGTCCTTCGGGGTAAAATGGTCGAGATCGACAAAGTCAGAGTTTGGAGCAAAACTTTTGGGAATCAAAGAATGATGAAGAATGTTGAGTTTTGATCATATAAAACTTAACATGGTTTAGAGAAAATGGAAGATTGGCCGAGCATCAACTTGGTGGTCAAATCGCGGGTGATAAGTACGGCGTGGTCGAAGAAATGATCGTCGAAGAACCATGAGTTGAAATAAGCTGCTCTACCATTGTTAGAAGAGTCTTGGATTGATCAGACGAACGTTTTGGAAGAATCATATTTTTGGAAGCACGACGGTTTAGAAGTACGACATTTCAGAAACCCGACGTTTCTTAGGGACGAAGTTTTCCACGGAACTTCGTATCTATCAGTAAAATATTATTCTGGAGACATAATAAGTCGGAGGCAAGACAGGAATTAAGCAGGACGGGAAGCAAGCACGACGGGATCGAAGAACAACGGGAAAACCCGAAGTTGGGCGAAAACCTTAATTTCCGTATTGTGGATTTTTCGAGGAAGCCGGAGTCTCGGAAAATATTTTTCATCAAGTTCACAATTCCTTTGGAGTTGATTAAAAATATTCTAAGCATCAGATCGGGAGCGAAAAATATTTGGGATTGATCGCGGGTCGCAAAATCACCGGAAGGGTCGAAATCGCGCAAATCGACCGAGAAGCTCGAGGTGGTTTGATATAAGGGATCAGGACGTGGTGTCAATCATCCAACAAGCTGAGTGTCTTCAGAATCTCGAGGTGTCGCCGTGCATGAAAGCAGCACATGTATCTTGACACACAGCAGCACGAGGTGCCGCTCAACCTGCGACCGAAGCATACTGATTGACATGTGGGCATTGTGTGTCGCCGTGCATGTGATCCAAACATGCTGATGGACATCTGGTCGTCCAGGCAGGCAAGAGGTGTCACCTTTGATGAGTCTTGGCCATGCTTAGAGACATGTGGAGCACGTGGTTTCGCCGCGCATGCGTCCGGAGCCTTGCAAAGCGACACGCGGGCTGCCACACGGCTTCGATCTGATTGGTTGCTTCTATTTATAAATACCCACGACCCCCACTCTATTTCAAACCATCCAGAACACCTGAAAGTCAGAGAAAAACTTTAGAGAGAAAGTAGAAAAAGAAAGCAAGAGTTTCCGAGTTTTTTCGAGAATTTTAGAGAGTTTTCGAGATCAGTTTCTCTACTGATTTTGAGTGAGTTTTTAGGGAAGGATCTGTCCATATCAGTCCGTCCAAATTATTTGTTTATCAAGTGGATGTGCTGTCGAAGATCAGTTCAGTTCCATGGGTTCAGATCAGTTGAAGTTCCGAAGCTCGATACTCCACCAGAAGTCCGAAGAATCGTCCAGCAGTTAGGGAAGGTTCTGCTCGAGTTGAGTTCTGTCCATACCAGTATCAGGGGAGGTTCTGCCCAAGTCAAGATCAGTCCAGTCCAGTCCATTCAAGATGTCAAGGTTGGGTTTTGGATAGGTCCTCTCCGATCAACCAGCTGCTTATCGGCATAGAAATTGGCTTGTTTGAATTCCACTTGGAATTTAGGGTAGTTTTGTGAGTTGGCTTGTTTGAATTCCACTTGAAATTTAGGGTAATTTTGTGAGTTGGTTTTGTTTGAGTTCCACTTGGAACTTAGGTTAGATCGAGTCTGCATATAGATTAGATTAGATCACACTATTGCATCGTAGAGTCCTTAGGGTTATTTTATTTATGAACCGGACACAGCGTAGCACATGCTAAGTTGAGATGAAACGGAATTAAGACTGAGTTAATAACCTGACTAGGACTAGGGCTAAGATGCATCATGTTTTCTATTCTTGCTTGGTTATTTGGTTGAGTGCAGGTTCCCATTATCTTTAAAGATAGTTTCATAACAGGAGGCTTAATTATCTGGGTAACGGTTTGATTGAGTAGTTTGCTTGATAGATTTAATGCTTGCTTATTTAGTTAATCTTGTTGATTGAGGTTAATCAGCTCTTAGTAAGGGAGTGACAAACCGATTGATTTAATTTGTTATGTTATTGTTGTCTAGTTTATTAGATTTAGTACTTGGGATCCCACACCATATAGGCTGGATTGCTGGTACTACTTGTTAGTGTCGTAGAGTCTAGAGTCTAGGATAGGGTTGTGTGTATGCCGACAATATGTGCGTAACCCGCCCATACTAGGCTTGTTTAGGGGTGATTAGTGTTTCCTCATCCTCGTACCCAGCGGATTCAAGGAAACCCCTTCTTTGCTGGATCAGGAAGACTCAGAGGAACGAAGTCATGGCTTATGGCTGAGTGTTACACGACGGTGTGTGATATACCTTGGATTTTACCCATTTTTACCCATGGAATATAAGTGTTTTATATACTATTTACTATGTATTAGAGTATATTTAGAGTATTTACAGGTTCAGAGACGATTTGGAGATATATGGTGATTTTGGTGCCTTTTAGAGTTTTTCGCAGTGCAGGACTGCACAGGCGCTTCAGATGTTTAGCTCTCGATGGAGACCTTCCAACCGTTGGATTTCGCCCATATTTTGGTACAAGATAGAGCCGTGAGTTAGCTTTCCAATGCCACTGGTTGGAGATAAATCAAACGGTTAGATCGGAAGTTATACCCATTTTACTGAAGAGTGGTCAGTCTGCCTCCCGAGAGAAGGCTGCCGAGAAGAGGATTATATGTCGATCGATGCAACAGAGTGCATGTCGATCGACAGGGACATCAGAACGTGGGCCAGGTATATTTCATGACCGACTGAAGCCCAGGAGTCACCACAAAGTTACCAAAATACCCTTGACGACCAGAAACCCTATTTATGTTACTTCTAAGCCATTGTTGACGGCTACGCTTTCTACGCTTTAGATTTTCTTTTACGCTTTCATTGTTTCTCTTAGGAGAGAAGGGAGGAACTCCTTGAGAGTCCTCCTGGAACTCCTTTGTTTTTGGTTTTATATTATCTATTGCATTTTCATCTATTCATCTATGATTTTTGTGACAAACTTCATGTCTGAATAGATCCACCTGTTAGATATATGGTTCAGATAGGTTTGTGGGATTAGCCCCAAACTATACTTGCTAAGTTGTGATATTCATCAATTGGATTGAACTCTATGCTTGTTCTAGATTAGCTAACTAGAACATAGATCACTAGGATCTTTAATATCTTGAATTATCTATTTGAGCTTGTCTGTCTCCCATTGAGAAGAACGACAATTCCTCCTTGAGATTTTGTGGTCATATTCGGCTCGCGCCTAGGCAGATCTAGAAGCCGTCGATCGATATCCCGACAGGTGAATCGATCGGCGCTGCGAAAGGTGTATCGCTCGATATCTCAAAAGGATATCGACCGACTCTTTTTCTGTGTCATCATGAGAAAGGTGTGGCCAGAGATCTAGATGATTTAACCAGTGATTTATCACATATGTTAAGCGGCTGAGATCTATAGTATCATGCAAGCAACTTGTTTGGCATTTATAGATACTATAATCCCCAATACCTGAATAGAAGCCTTAGATCTAGCAACCATCCTTCCATCAACTACCTTGGTTACATAAGAACAACTACCTTGTTCGCCCTTGCAATTTGATATATTTCCTATTTTATGTACTGCTTTATAATCTATTTACTGTTAGCCTAGCTTAATCATATAACTATTAGATCTAGTGTGTGTCTTAGCTCCTTGTGGATTCGATCCCTGAGTATTACAATTTGACCTTTTTTGATGAGAGTAAAAATCACTCCTTAGGGTAATTTGAGTGGTATCAAATTTGGCGCCGTTGCCGGGGAGCTTCGATCGCCATTAGATCTTATTTAGTTAGATTTTGTTTAGGTTTTATTATTGTTCAAAAATTTCATAAATTTTTTTTCTTCTGTTTCAGGTACATACCAGAAGCATCAATGAAGAAAAGATTTTTAGCTTATTCAAAGAAGCAACCTGCTGGTTTATGCATGATCCGTAAGTCTACGAGGGATGTAACGATCGACACCCTCCAAGCAGCATCGATCGATAGCATACACCACAAATCGATCAACATCGTCCATCACGAATCGATCGACTCCCTACAAGAACCAGTGATCGACAGAGTACACAAATCGTCAAACGACACTGTTCACGCGAACACTGTTCACATGGATACTATTCACCGAGGTACTGTTCATCGTGGTACTAGTCACACGGGCACTGTTCATCCAGGTCCTATTCATCCGATTACTGTTCATCCCAGTACTATTCATCGGAGTACTGTTCACGAAAACATTGTTCATCCGAAATCGATCGACACTGTTCATTATGTGTCGATCGATTCTGTTCATCGTGACACTGTTCATCGTGACACTATTCATCCGACGTCGATCGACATTGTTCATCCCGTGTCGATCGATACTGTTCACTTCAGCACTGTTCACCGAAACACTGTTCATCGCGGCACTATTCACGAAAACACTGTTCATTCAGATCTTGTTCATCCGACGATCGACACTGTTCATCCGACGTCGATCGACACTGTTCATCCGACGTCGATCGACACTGTTCACCGAAACACTGTTCATCATGGTACTGTTCATCGTGATACTGTTCATCGGGTTACTGTTTATCGCGACACTTTTCATCGCAGTTCTGTTCATCAAAACACTGTTCGCCGCGACACTGTTCATTCGGGTACTGTCATCCGACGCCGAAAAATTTTGTTCATCAAGAGTCGACCGACACCACTTGCGAGGAGACAAAGGAAGTCAGAGCACTCATACTTAAGATTGATAAGAGAGGTATCTGGCGAGACGAAGAAGGTCGCCCTTGCAACACCAGAGGACAATTGATTAATGCAGATGGTGATGTAATCCCTGATGTGATTGATGTTGCTGCGACAAACGACTTTATTTTGACAAGCCAATGGTATGATTTTGGAAGCGAGGACCCTTTCAAAGGTCTTCCTTTTGAAAATACCAAAGATCTTGTAACATCCCGAGTTGTGATATGTGAAAAGGCTTAAGAGAATTGATTTGGCTACCTATGTCACCAAAGTTGACTTACCTTTTCCGGAGCACATCCTGAAAGAACTCCAGAGTTAAGCGTGCTTGAGCTGGAGTAGTGGAAGGATGGGTGACCTATCGGGAAGTGATTCGCGATAGCGTGTGAGTGAGGCCAAAGCACGGGGAAAGGTCATGTGGTGATTGCAGGGTCAGTAAATAATGATTTGGAGCCTTGGAAAATTAACGACTGACCGTCGGATGGGATGGGGCCCACGGGCCGAGAGAGCGGGCGTGGGTAGCCCATTAGCCGTGGGCGGGTCGGGCGTTATAAGTGGTATCAGAGCTGGTTAGCCGTCTCAGTTCTGACCTGAGAGGCGTCTTGTGACCTGTCGTGGGGCGCAACGAGGACGTTGCGTTCTTTGAGAGGGGGTGAATTGTAACATCCCGAGTTGTGATATGTGAAAAGACTTAAGAGAATTGATTTGGCTACCTATGTCACCAAAGTTGACTTACCTTTTCCGGAGCACATCCTGAAAGAACTCCTGAGTTAAGCGTGCTTGAGCTGGAGTAGTGGAAGGATGGGTGACCTATCGGGAAGTGATTCGCGATAGCGTGTGAGTGAGGCCAAAGCACGGGGAAAGGTCATGTGGTGATTGCAGGGTCAGTAAATAATGATTTGGAGCCTTGGAAAATTAACGACCGACCGTCGGATGGGATGGGGCCCACGGGCCGAGAGAGCGGGCGTGGGTAGCCCATTAGCCGTGGGCGGGTCGGGCGTTATAAGACTTTTATGTAACAACCCGTCCCGTGGAACACCTGCCCATGGACCCCAGGCTCACAGCGCTGCAGCGCACCGACCCCAACCCTTCCATTATGAGATCTCACTATCTCCATAATTAGGTTGTTGGTGAGACTCGAACCCAGGTCCTCACCCTTTAACAGCATTCCCACAGGACAAGCTGTTACCAATTGACCTGCATGGAAGGGTTGGGGTCGGTGCGCTGCAGCGCTGTGAGCCTGGGGTCCATGGGCAGGTGTTCCACGGGACGGGTTGTTACAGATCTTATCAAGATGCTCGAGGGGTTAGCCTCATCAGCCCTCTCATCAGCAAACGAGCAGAATGAGGTACATGTAGATCACATTATCTGCAAGATTTTCCCCTATTTTTTATCTGGAGATGCTTTTAGCTGGTTCAGTAAGTTGCAGCCAAGATCTCTAACCTATTGGGAAGACATCAAAAGCGCATTCCTAGGTAAATTTTTCAGTGAAGCTGTAGCAATTCGAAGTAAAAGGTTTGATTACATGGTGGAGAAGATGACTGAAGATCATGAGAAAGGAATAATGACTAGTATCAGCCAGATTATTGATTATGTCTACAGCGAGAAGAATGAAGATTTTGAAACCCCAACAACTCATGTCAAGCAGCCAGACATTCAGGATCAACATGCTTATGCGGATACACAGAGGGACAAACTGAACAGAGGACAGCTGGTCAACCATGATACGGTTGAGGATGATGAACAAGATGGATCTGGAGAGCCGAGCACAGTAGAAAAAGCTGATACAAGTGATTCGATTTCAGCATCGATCGATATAAGCACTTTAGAAATGATCGATACAGACTTGTCTCATCGATCGATACCTCTCGAAATCTCTGATGCTACTGCTGTGAATGCTGGGATAGAACGACAAAGAGCACTCAGAGACTACAACAGTCCTGAGGATTTATATGCTAAAAGGTCTGCATTGCGTCGTTCAACATTCCAGAGTTCCATCCCTGAGCTACCTACTGCATATATCTGTCTTGTGGGTCAGACTCTTTTTTATGGTCTTCATTATGAAGATGCTACTAACCACTTAGAGGCATTCGAAGATTTAGCTTCGACTATCAAATGCAATGGAGTCCCTGAAGACTACTACTTCTGCAAATTATTCTCATATTCTCTTGCTGGAGAAGCAGCATGTTGGTTCAGGAAGTTACCACAAGGATCTGTTACTACCTGGAAAGACATCACAAACGCCTTTCTCAACAACTTCCGATGTGATGCTGCAGCAAATTTAGAGATTGAGAAGAGAGCTATGCTGGAATATATGGTAGAGGATGATGAACAGATGGCACCTGAAGAACTGAGTAGAGTAGAAGAAGCCGATATTAGTGACACAAGCTCAGCATCGATCGACCCCGCGACCTCGACATCGATCGATAACATCACTTCAGCATCGATCGCCACCAGCACCTCCGAGTTGATCGATACATACTTTGGTCATCGATCGATACCACTGAAATCCCTGAAAGTTCGAGTTGTCCTGAGGACATTGCAGACTCGACACAGAAGAGCATTGATGTATCAAGTTGTTATCCTAACCAATATGTAGAAAAAGAGATCACCATGGAAGATTTCTTGGAGCTAGAAGAATTTTTGGAGTTAGAGGGTGGAGAACAACTTAGAGAATTGGATTCGAGTGTAGAAATCACTATGGAAGACTTCTTAGAGCTGGAGGAATGGCTTGAGTCGGAACAGAAGCTTGATGACGAGCGGAACACTATTTGAAAAGATATGGAGACTTCGTCAAACACTAGCATTGATCGATATCGACCTAATGAGATCGATCGACACCAATGGTTGGACGAGCTCCCAGGATACACAGTTGAGCTGGAACCGATTGAGGAGAGGATGCACGAGTCTGAGACCTCATACCTTGCGGTCCCGGAACACCTAAGACCCATATGCGCAGAAGAAGCTGCTGGGATTTGCAAAAGAGTGAAGAGGATACATGACCCGTGAAGATTGTTGTTCCCTGTACCGCGGTTGAAGCTGAATCTCCTATACCACCAGATAGAGGTGTGCATCTAGATTCCTGCAATGGAGTATTTAATGATTATCAGCATGTAGTAGCTTCTCATAGGGAGATGAGGTGTAGAACTGAAGTCGACAAAGGACTCAGATAAGAAGCCTTGATCGACACTGTTCAGAAAATATCGATCGATAATATCCCTCCACCATCGATCGACATCTACCAGATACCACCGATCGACATCATCAATCTGTCATTGATCGACACTACCACTGGTTCATCGATCGATACCAGACGCGAATCGGAACAGAATGAGTATGAAGTGTGTGGAAATATTTTTGATGGAGATACAACCACGCGTTCAGACAAGTCTGGGGGAAAGATGATGATGAATTGGAGGAAGAGGAAAAGAACCAAAAGGGATTCTCAGTTAGCATTGATTCCTCACTTCTCCGATGATTTCAGGAAATTTGGAGTGAGACTACACAAGTCTGTGGAAAAGAAGAGGAGAAATTGGAAGAAGCGGAAACGAACCAAGGGAGGTTCTCAGTTACCATTGACTCCTTACTTTTTAGATTGTGTTAGGACATCCAGATTGCGCAGCAGAAGCTTCTCACAGCCGTTTGCAAAGGTTCGAGCACTCCTTATTGCTGAGATGATAGACAAAGGAGAAAAGTCTATGGAGGAGGCTTTCACACAAGAATGATAAAGCCTCAAAGATTGGACATTGAGATTTGTTTTGGACCATATTCTCATTCTCATCCGGAATAAATCAGATCTCCAAAAGTCAAGCTTATGACTAAAAATAAGCGCTGAGTGGGAGGCAACCCACTGTTAGGTTTGTTTTAAATTTGGTTTTATTTTCATATACTACTGATTTTTGTTTTTAATTATTGCAGGTAAAAAAAAAAAAGATGGAACAGTAAGCCCGACACTGTAGCAACAATGCCGGGCGACACTGTAGCGAGGACATCGATCGATACTGTAGCAAGCAAATCGATCGACACTGTAGCAGAATCACTGTAGCAACGTTACTGTAGCAGAATCATTGTTAATCCGGAAAAAAAAATTAGTTAGTTCGTTTTATTAGTTATTTATTACTAACTTTTAGACTTTTAGTGTTTTATCTATGTTAGGTTACAGGAGAAGATTCATGGAAGAAGCATTGATATACCAATATCGACCGATGGTTGCAAACATTGTTCTCGACAGAGCATTAATAGCATCGATCGATCGCCACTTAATTGTGTTGATCGATAGAGCATCAAGAGTATCGATCGCCACTTAACTGTGTTGGTCAATATTCACATCAAATTTAGGTATACTGTTTTTCCTTGTTAATTATTGTCCTTATGATTTATTCTTCCACCAATCTTAGACTGTATAACACTGGTAACAGTGTTGTTTTAGTCTAGGAGAGATCATACTAATATTATAATTTAGATTAGCTATTTAGAATAGAGACCCGAGTAAACGATTGCCATAATATCGACCGACGAGAAGAAGTCGATATCTATCGACATAACCAAATCTGCCACGACCGATGACAACACATTTGAATCGATCAACATCCATTCCGGTCAGGTATCTCGTTCTAACTTGTTAAATTGAGTACTTATGGTTTATTTCACACCAATATCCGACTTGATAACACCATTATAGTGCTATTTAAGTCTGGGGGAGGTTCTACTGATATTGTGTTTTAGTTAGTGAAAAATTAAAAAAAAAAAAGGGATCCAAGTAAACAATTGCTCAGCACATCGCCCGATGAGACCAGCTCGATATCGATCGCCAGCACTTCATATCAAACGATCGATTGTCTCTTCATTATGTCAAACGATCTCTCTAGCCATCGACTGATCAGATAATATCGATATCGCTCGACAACTCTTCATCTTCAACGATCGATTGATACTTCATTGTGTCGATCCACACAGACTTCAGCGAGCTGGTATATCGTTCTAACTTGTTAACTTTCTTAATTATGCTTTATGTTTTTCATACCACCGACTGTGTTACACTGGGACAGTGTAATTTAAGTCTGGGGGGATTACTAATGGTTATTTACTTTATGTGTCTTATTTAAAGTGTTTTAAAAAAGTTTTTATTGAGTCAAGAAGAGGATGATAATCTTATTCGATTTATTACTTGTCATCTAACCACTCTTTAGACCAGTCTTAGATTTACTGACTGCAGAAGTACTAGAGATACTAAAGTGGATCAACCTGTCAACTATGTTTGCACTTGCTGAAATTGTTTGAAGGAACCAAAGCTGACCTCTAACCTAATATTGACTTGATTTGCTTGTCTTGGGGCTTGGTATACTTTGGATCGGAATCCTCCAGCAAGTCTGGAAGGTAAAAAGTCTATGTGTTTCTGGTTCCCTTCCTTCTCTCTCTTCGGCATCTCAAAGATCTAAGTTTATAAAGAAAAGATTGAAATGATTTCTTGAGAGGCAGAGGGATAGGTAAATTACCTGCGACCCCATTATTCTAAATCTCAAGGATGATCACACATTGTGGAAACAAGGGATAGGTAAATTACCCGAGACCCCATTATTCGCTACACTTTGTCAAAATGTATGAGTTACAAATGCAAATGTAAATGAGATAGACTAGATGACCTTTGTGGCATCAAAACCTATTGAAATTAAAACTAATAAGAGATTCAGAGAAGAGAGATGAGGGGAGAAAGGGATCAGAGAAGACTACATGTGTGTTCAGAAACTTGTTTGAGTTGAATCCATGTGTCCTTTGATCGATACTCCCAAGGTAAAGCCTAATACGATCCTAGGATGATTTCTCTGGATGATATGGATAGATCCTTGCAAGATCGAATCAAAGACTCAAGATCTTCAAGGCAGTGAAATGGTGATGAATCAAAGAGTTGCGGAATGGCTCCTTGACACGGTTTAGTTGACTAGATTGGATATAACACACCTCCTTAGACAACTAGAGATTGCTGGATATTACTCACCAACAGAACTCAAGAACTCGCAAAGACAAGTCAGAGAGAACAAGGGTTTTTAGATAAAAGATTGGATTATCTTATTAGACTACGAGACACACACATATATAGTGAGATCCTTGTACATGCATGATAACAGGATTTTGCTAAGATCCTATTCAAATGTTGAAGTATAAAGGATGTCAATCCAATTCTAAGGGAATGCGAAGCACTAGGAATGCAAGACCATGCTTAAGCTAAATGCTATCAAGATGAGATGAGAAACTATTCTAAAATAGGAATAAAAATGCAACAAAGCAAAAGACTTTCTTTGATTATGAGAATGAGAGGACTCATGGGATAAGGGAATATGACTTTGGGTGATCAAACTCAAACTAAAGTGCTAGCTTACAATCAATCTATTTACCTTAGGCCTAGACACAAGACTAAGCAAACTTTATCTCTAAATGAATGCTCATTTGCTTCCAAAACTCAAGCATCTAATCTCTTAGGTTGAATGTTTAGGAAGCAATCATTAAAAATAAGTCTAATAGCCATCTTAACACCTTTAACAACAAATCTCTTTGGTAGAGTATGTTAAAAGCTTAGGAGAGTTGGTTCAGACATTTCATCAAACACCTTGTGGGTGGGAAATGTCTAGAACTCAACTTTAGAGAGGCCAACCCTAAAGAAGCATTATAAACACCCTACTAGCAAGGAATAAGAAGGATCTACACCTAAACACCTTAGATCAAGTCTAATCACCCTTAATCTCCCTAACCCATGAATCCAAAAGTGGATCTACTCACTAATCACCATGATTACTCTTGAACCCATGAGGTTTCCAAGCTTAATCATGTTTAAGAAAGATCAATAAGAAATTATAAACACTCAAGAACACACAAGAAGATGATGATTTGATTCAAGGAAAGAACTTTCACCAAATTGTTTTGTGTTTCTTAAGAGGAAAATAAGATAATCCCCACAAAATAGAGATTACAAAGTATTTATAGGTAGGTTTAGGGTAAGAGAGATACATAGAATAAAAGACTAGAGTGCCCCTTGGATAAGGCTAATTTTGGTCTTCAAAATGTGATAAAAATGACCCAAGGTCGAGTTGGGTCGAACCGACCCGGTTTGAGAAAACCAGATTCGACCAAGCTTCTTCCACGCCCGGCATCCTCATCCCGGTCCTGCATTCCGGTCTGAGCCTCCACGCCCGGCTTCATCTTCCCGGTCTCGTCTCTCCGGTCTTCCTCTTCACGCCCGGCTTCATCTTCCCGGTCTCGTCTCTCCGGTCTTGCCCACACGCCCGGCTTCATCTTCCCGGTCTCGTCTCTCCGGTCTTGCCCACACGCCCGGGATGGTGATTCCGGTCTCGACCATTCCGGTCCAGTCGAGTATAAAAGAGTACTTGTTTGGCTGAGCATCATTCTTCACCTCTCTTGGATCTTTGAACTCTCAAACACTTCACATCATCTCATAGTATGCTCCAACACCTGATAGGGACATATGAATGCAATATGGATCCTAAAGACACTAAGATCTAAGCTATATGATCAAAATGCATAAGATATGAAAGCTAAAAACATGTAAATATGCAAGATATCAACTCCCCCACACTAATCCTTTACTTGTCCTCAAGTAAACTTTCAAGAACTAAGGAGGAGAGGCTTGAAAACAGGGATTTCATAACCAAAAAAAACGCTCTTCTTAGCCCTCATCTTAACAACCTTGCATAATCATGACAACTAGCTAGAGCAAAACATCCATTCTTCTCTAACTTCTCTAGACCTATTCAACTCTTTTGATCTCTACACTCATCATCATGATTCCACAAACCCAGATTCAACAACTCTCTAACAATCATTAAGCAAACTCAATAGAAAATCTTGCATATGGTCAAAAGGTCCAAGTCATTTGGTTTGGGAAGGAAATGCTTTTGTTCAATGATGAAATAAGAAGTTCAAAACAATTTTTAGAGGTGGTTTACTCTCAAAACAAAGTAGCTTTGGTAATGCACATAATATATCTAAGAAAGGGGTCAACTCATGCATACAATGCTCAATCTCCATTGTTCTACCCTTCCCCATACATATACAAGCTGAAACTTCAACCTCAAGTGCCAAAACCCAACTCTCATCACTCACCAAGATATCCCAAAGAACTCAAAACACTTCTTTAAATAGAACTCTTTTCTTTTATGGAGTCAATCAAGGGATTTTTTTTTTTTTTTTACACTTTAAGATTCAACTTAGCTCTTTCTAAACTTTGCTAGCCCTTTTTTTTTTTTTTTTTTATTTTTTTTTTATTATTATTATTTTTTTTTTTTATCTGGGGGCCAAGACATGCTTTGAGCTAAGGATCACAATTATAATCCCTTGAGACAAGACAATCACTTCTTAGAGTTCTAAAAGTCTAAACTCCTCTTTCTTAACCAAACCATACTCCCAAAGATAAAATCAACAACACTCACCGCCCAATCCTAAGTGCTAGACAAAGATGTGTCTAATCTAGCTAGAATGGAAACTAAGCATTGTCGACCCCGATACTCTCAACATTATGCACATGCAAAGCTTTCCAAAAAGACCTCACTCAACAAACAATGAAGGCTTGAAAGAAAGCTTTGGGTTCAGGGTGTGGAGTGCCACTTGAAATTGTCAAAAAGATTGGCAAAAAGCATGAGACAATTCAAGTGTGTATAAGCCATGACTCAGCACACAAATGACCATAAGCAAGAGACATTGAGTTTAAATAAGACAGGAGCAATCTTCAAAGAGAGAGTTTCAGACAATCCAATGAGTTTCAAGAAGAGAATTCAAGGCACAAAGTCTACAAGATATCAAGAGAATGCTCAATCTAGTTATCATGATTACAAAGGTTGCTAAAATGAGAACTTAGCATGAGCATCTTTACAAGGTAAAATCATCCCCCTATGCATGAATGCAACCTATATGAATGCATCTAGACTCAATCCTAAAATGCAAATGATGCAACTAGATGCTTCTTTTTGTGCTTTTCAAAAATTTTTTTATGGGCTTTCTATGCAATAACTATATACAATGCATGCTAAATGACAAGAAAACACAAGAACATTAGCAACTTGCACCTCCCCCACACTTAATTCACACAGTCTCTTGTGTGATAAGTGGAGAGAGATGACCAAAATAAAAGCTAAATGCAAATGAAAATGGTATATACAAAGGAAGGTGTTGGAGTACCTCTATGGAGCGTGAGAAGAGGCTGATGCCTCGGAGTTGTCATCTTCATCAGTGGTGTCAAGAGAAGGAGATTTGTTTCCTGATTCTGAAGGGAAGATGTATGGGTTTCTCAAGCTGCGGAGAGACTGCTCCCTTGATTCTGGTGCGGATGGGTCATAGAGAGGTTGAGGTGGGGGCGTGATGAGAGCATCAATGTCAAAGTCCTCCGCCTTACATCCAGCTACAGCCCCTCTAGTCAAAACATCAGTCACCTTTCTCATGAAAATAGCTGAGGCCTTAGCTTGTCTCTTCACGGTTCTTCTCAGCTCCTTACATTTGTTGGTGAGCTTGTAAATGGTTCTATCCTGAGCTCTGCTCCACCTCTGGAGGGTACTGATCTGATCATGAGCATCGCGAAGGGGGCCAAGAGGTAAAGCACCTGTGAACTGGTCGAACTTGTAGCGAGGAGGGCCAAAAAGGTGTTCAGTGGCCCTGCTTGCGTACCCCTGAGTATATACCTCGTCGCTGCCTCCTGTTGCTGCCGTTTGAGTCACAGGGCCAAGCGCTCCATGGCATTTGAGCAAGTGCTCCTCATCAATATCGAACCTGATTGCACCCGGACTTGTCAAGGTGGTGAGTGCGTAGTTGGGAAGAACAATCTCAGCTTTCTTGTTGAGCCTCTTGTATGAGTAGACATACCTTCCATCTAATGTCCCTGCTAGGAATTGGACTTTCTGTAGGTACTTCCCATTCAAGTAAGCTGGACCTGATTTATCAGTTCCCAAATCAATCCCCAAGTAACCAAGTAGTGGGGTTATCCAGCCACCGATCCCAATCTGAGGTTCGGAGTCGCGGTTTGTCCAAGCCCAATCCTTATAGTACATGAGGCGCGTCACAAAGTATCCCACCATACCAAAATCACTGTAGAAGTCATCAGGGACAATGGGTAGCTCAGGGTGGGTGGCATAGTGTTGGACAGCTTGATGAAGAAATCTCAATTCCTCTCCAGCGATATTACTCACCTCCTTCTTGTAGAACAGGGTGTGAATAAGGAACCTGTGGAGATAGCGCAAGGTAGGGTGCTTGATGGCTGTGCTTCTGTCTTTCCTACCCTCTCTTCCCTTTCCTGATATCAATTTCCAAGTTAGGTCTTCGATTCCTTTGCCTTTTGGTGCATTGGTGAGCTGAGGAAGAGCTGGATTCCTCCCATCATGGAGGCCAAGAGCTTCTCCAATCTCTGTGAAGGACATGGTGTAAGACTGACCAGCGATCTTAAAGGTGATTCTTCCCCAGCCTTGCTGTGCACTCTTCTTGGTGTGAAATGTCGCTTCAAGAGTAGACAAGAACTGGCAAGAGACATCGGGATAAGTTTGGTAAGCCACTGAATAGAAGCTGCCTATCTTCATGAACGCTAGCATCTCCTTAACATCATCATCAAGATACAACCCTTGTAAGAGGGTCCTGTCCACAAATCTTGTTGGAGGCCAAGCAATACCTTTCCTCATTTGCTCCACCAATTCAGCTTCTGTGGGTTTCTTCTTCCTATCTCTGCCAGCATTGAAGTTTTTCCTCTTGGGAGGGCCATGATCCTCATCACTGTCTGGAGAGGGATCCTCAGCTTTTTCACTGTCACTCTCTTCAACCACTGGTCTTTTGCCCTCTTTCTTCTGCTTTGCTCTTAACTGCTGATCCTTAAGGACTTGGTTTTGGTGCACCTCCTCACAAACTAGCTGAGAAGTGGGCCGCTTGGTAGGTGGTTTCGGCTGTGGTATTGGAGCATGAGTTGAAATGGTAAGATTAGCTTCTTGGTTGCTTTTCTCCAATACAAGAGTGCCTCCACTTTTACCCCTTGGCGCTCTTGCTCTCTTGGGAGGGGCTTGCTTGTGAGCAATGTCGGCCGCACTTTCATCAGCAGCAATTCTTTTGCCATCTCTCTTGGCTTGTGTTTTCTTCTTGAGCATGGCTAAAGCTTGCTGCCTACGCTCCTCCTCTGAACCGGGTTGTGAACCCAACACTTTCCCTGTTCTATCAGTCTCTCTCTCAGCTTTCTTCTTCTTTTCCGTCTCTATCTCAGCTTGAGTTTGTCGTGCCATTGGTACCTGAAAAAGAAAAACCTTGGAAAGGAGTGAGCAAAGGAAATAAAAATTTTCAAAGAGAGAGAAATGATCAAAGCGAAAGAGCTCAGCTCTAGAAAACCTAATTACAAATTAATAGCTAAGCAAAACAAGAGCTGCAAACTAAATTAGAGGATCCATGCTCAAAATTCGATTTTTTTTTTTTTTTTTTTTTTTTTTTTTTTTTTTTAAGAGCTAGAATCTCTAATCAGCAAAACTCTTGATCAATCACTCTACAGCACGAAATCAACCTTAAATCTAAGTTCTCCACCAGCTTAGCATCCAATCTACTCCAAGAATATCCTAAAACAAGCAATTTTTGAAAAATCCCCAAATCTCATGAACCCTAATTTCTCAAAGCTCAAATTAACCTCAATTCCACCATGAAACCAACTACCCAGCATGATATAAAAGCTTTCCCTAGTCTATTTTACAAGAATCTAGCAAGAAAAAGCTCAAATTTCAAGTTCAAATTTTTAGGGTTCATGAGAGTTACGAATTTGAACTTAAAGAACTCATACCTTGCTATGGATGATGGAAAATGAAGAAAGGATTCAAGAAAATAGACTAATGGGAGAAAGACTTTGATTTAGGGAAAAGAATGGATTGATTTGGTGGAGATTTGAGTGAGATAAGGTGTTTTTGGTTCTTGGAGGTAAGAGAGGTTTTAGATTTGTGAAAGAGGTGAGGAATGAGAGGAAAAAGGGTCGACAATTAGGTTAGGAGGGGGGTTTGGTTCGGGTCGGGTCGTGGGCAAACGGGTTTGGGTCGAAAAAGAGAAGAAAACTTACCTGGAGCGGGTCGTGGAGCGGGACGCGGGTGGAGCGGTACGCGGGCTTGGAGCGGGACGCGGTCGTCGAATGGAAGCGTCGTCCGTACTGCTGCACGCCCGGGTGAGGAAACGCGGTCTCATCTCTCCGGTCCTCTCTAGCACGCCCGGGTTGCATTGCACGGTCCTCACATCCCGGTCCAAATGGACAAACTTATCAAGCCTCCACGCCCGGCTTCTCCTTCCCGGTCCTCACAGTCCGGTCCTCTCGTTTCAATCCTTTTTTTTTTTTTTTTTTTTTTTTTTTAAAGAACCTTTCTCCTCAACCCATACCACACTAGCTTCTTGTCTTCTCTATCCATGGTACCCATTCTCCAAGGTTCACTTCACTTCAACTCGAAAAAAAAAGAAATTCAAATGCAATATTTACAAGGATAGACATGGGACTTCCTCCCAAGTGAGCTTGTTTAAAGTCTCTAGCTTGACTTTGCTTCTTTTGAGACTAGGTGGAGGTGGGTTCAGAAAGTGGAATTGAGAATCCATCTTCCTTTGGTGTAGTACCTAAATAGAGCTTCACTCTTTGTCCATTCACTGTGAACTCTCCTCCATTCTTATCCCAAAGAACCACTGCTCCATAAGGCTTAACTTCCTTGATCTTAAAGGGTCCAGACCACCTTGATTTGAGCTTCCCTGGAAACAACTTCAGCCTAGAGTTGTAGAGGAGTATCTGATCATCAGCTCTTAACTCTCTCTTCAAAATATTCTTGTCATGGAAGGCTTTGGTTCTCTCCTTGTAGATCCTTGAGTTCTCAAAAGCATCCATCCTAATCTCATCAAGCTCATGAAGCTGAAAAAGTCTCTTTTCTTTTGCATTCTTGATGTCAAAGTTCAGTAATTTCACAGCCCACAATGCCTTGTACTCAAGTTCTACTGGTAGATGACAAGCTTTCCCATACACAAGGTTGAAAGGGGTGGTTCCCAATGGTGTCTTGTATGCTGTCCTATAGGCCCAAAGTGCATCATCAAGCTTGTCTGACCAATCCTTCCTCTTGGTCCCACAATCTTCTCCAAGATACCCTTGATCTCTCTGTTAGAGATTTCAACTTGACCACTGGTTTGAGGGTGATAAGGGGTTGCAACCTTGTGTTTCACTCCATTCTTCTTGAGAAGATTCTCAAAAAGTTTGTTGATGAAATGTGAGCCTCCATCACTTATCACCACTCTAGGAACTCCAAACCTTGGAAAAATGATGCTCTTAAACATCTTCAACACCACTCTTGAGTCATTTGTAGGACTTGCAACTGCTTCAACCCACTTAGACACATAGTCTACAGCCACTAGAATGTACTTGTTGCCATAAGAAGAGGGGAAAGGTCCCATGAAGTCTATGCCCCAAACATCAAATACTTCCACTTCAAGAATTGGGTTTTGAGGCATTTCATTCCTCTTTGTGATGTTCCCTCTCCTTTGGCAAGAATCACACCTTGAGATGAACTCTTGTGTGTCCTTGAACATATGAGGCCACCAAAATCCAGCTTGTAGAACCTTAGCCACTGTTTTGAAAGTTGCAAAATGCCCTCCATATGAAGAACCATGGCATTGTTGTAGGATTCCATCAACCTCTTCTTCAGCCACTGCCCTTCTATAGAGATGGTCTTTGCAAAGGATGAAAAGAAAAGGTTCATCCCAATAGTACCTCTTCAACTCCTTGTAGAACTTCTTCTTGGAATAACCTTCGAGTCTTAATGGTTCCTTTCCTGTGACAAGGTAGTTCACAAAATCTGCATACCAGGGCTCCTTCTCCTTAGATGCCTTAACCTCTTCAAGCTTCTTGCCCGTTTCACACACTGCAACCACTGCCCTGATGGCCATGACCTGTTCCTCACGAAGCCCTTCATCAATGGGGGTTTCACCTTCAATCCTCATCCTAGACAAGTGATCAGCTACTCCATTCTCAATGCCCGGCTTGTCTCTAATCTCCAAGTCAAACTCCTGAAGCAAAAGGATCCACCTCAAAAGTCTTGGCTTAGCATCTTTCTTGGCCAAGAGGTGTCTCAAAGCTGCATGATCAGTGTAGACAATAACCTTTGACCCAACCAAGTAGCTTCTGAACTTCTCAAAGGCGAATACAATGGCTAGCATCTCCTTCTCAGTTGTGGAATACTTCACCTGAGCATCATTCAAGGTTTGGCTAGCATAGTAGATCACATGAGTCTTGCCATCCTTTTTCTGCCCCAGAACAGCTCCAACAGCAAAATCACTTGCATCACACATAATTTCAAAGGGGAGACTCCAATCGGGTGGCTGAACAATAGGAGCATTGACCAAATTGTTCTTCAGCTCCTTGAAAGCTTCAAGACAATCTGAATCAAAGCTGAAAGCGGCTTCTTTGCATAGCAGCTTGGTTATTGGCCTAGCAACTTTTGAGAAGTCCTTGACATATCTCCTGTAGAACCCAGCATGGCCAAGGAAACTCCTTATGTCTTTCACAGTCTTTGGTGGAGGTAGACTAACCATCACCTCAATCTTAGCCTTGTCCACTTCGATGCCTCTTTCTGAAATCTTGTGTCCAAGTACAATCCCCTCTTTGACCATGAAGTGACACTTCTCCCAGTTCAGCACAAGGTTGGTGTCTTCACATCTCTGTAGGACCCTGCACAAGTTGGACAAACAAGCAGAAAACGAAGATCCGTAGACAGAGAAGTCATCCATGAACACCTCCACAACATCCTCAATGAGATCAGAGAAGATAGACATCATGCACCTTTGAAAGGTGGCTGGAGCATTACATAACCCAAATGGCATCCTTCGATAGGCAAAGGTACCATAAGGGCATGTGAATGTCGTTTCTCTTGATCATCGGGATGTATGGGGATTTGGAAGAACCCTGAATACCCATCAAGAAAGCAATAGAAAGGATGGTTTGCAAGTCTCTCAAGCATCTGATCAATAAATGGCAATGGAAAATGATCCTTTCTAGATGCAGAGTTTAACTTTCTATAATCAATGCACATCCTATGTCCAGTTACAGTTCTAGTGGGGATCAACTCATTCTTATCATTTTTCACAACAGTGATACCACCTTTTTTGGAACCACATGCACAGGAGATACCCATTTACTATCTGAGATTGGGTAAATAACACCTGCATCTAAGAGTTTGAGAATCTCCTTCTTTACAACTTCTTTCAAATTAGGGTTTAACCTTCTTTGATGTTCAATAGAAGTCATTGATTCATCCTCTAGATGTATCCTATGCATGCACAAAGAAGGTGATATCCCTTTGATGTCATCTAGAGAATACCCTATTGCTTTCCTAAACTTCTTAAGCGCACTCAACAGTTGAGACAATTCAAGTTCAGTAAGCTCACTACTCACAATGACAGGGTAAGTCTCATTAGGGCCAAGGAAAGCGTACCTTACACCATGGGGAAGGGGTTTAAGTTCCACCTTAGGTGCCTTGAGTTCATCCCAATCCTCTTGGTGACTGTCCTTTTGTTGAGTGGATGCTGTCTCTTGATGAACCACTTGTTGAAGCGCCTCATACTGATCCTCACTCTCAAACCCTCTGTGTGAATCCAGCATCCTTCCATAAGCATCACTTTCCTTGTTCTCAACCACTTGGACTCCTCTATCAACTGTCAAGGCATGCTGTAGAGGGTCCTCCAGTGCTAACTCTTCAAGCAGCTCATCAGCTAAAGCTTCCATTTCCTCTATGTAGAAGATCTGCCCTTGGATGGTTGGCTTCTTCATTATCTCATTGATGTCAAAGTGGAGGATGTGCTCCTTACCCAAGTGGAGATCTATCTTTCCCTCCTTCACATTTATAATTGCTCCTGCTGTGGCCAAGAATGGTCTTCCAAGGATCAAAGGATCTCTAGCTTCCTCATCCATCTCTAGCACCACAAAGTCAGTAGGGATTTCACAATTTCCCACCATCACGGGGAGATCTTCCAAAATTCCAATGGGAAACTTCACTGAGCGATCAGCAAGCACCAAGGAGAGTTTGCACTTCTTGTAGTGGCTAAACCCAAGCTTCTTGGCGACAGATAAAGGCATGAGACTAACACTAGCTCCCAAGTCACATAGGCACCTTTCAAACATCAAGGGACCAATGGCACAAGGTAGAGTGAAGCTTCCTGGATCTTCTAGCTTCTTAGGGATTGTCAACCTCTTAATGATGGCACTGCACTCATGAGTAAGAACCACCATTCCTTCCATTTCTTTCTTCTTAGCAGCCACAGCATCCTTCAAGAACTTGCTATACTGAGGAACAAGCATAAAGGCATCTATGATGGGCATTGTAATCTGCACTTCACTCATCTGCTTCTCAAAGAGTGCCTTGTACTTCTCCAATAGTTGCTTCTTGAATCTTCCTGGGAAAGGTAACTTAGGCTCATAGGGAGGAGGGACAAAAGAAGTATCTTTTGATGTAGCTTCACCTTGCTTCACTGTTCTCTTCTCCTCTCCAACCTTTCCTTTGCCCTTAGCTTCCACAATCTTTTCCATAATTTCCTCATCAACCTTCTCATCAACAATTACTACCTCATCATCAATGTTGATGGCAACCTCCCCACCCTGTTTCTCACCATCCTTGGTGAGTTCTCTTGGAGGCAACTCTTTACCACTTCGCAAAGTAATTGCCTTCATTGTTTCTTTGGGGTTTTGCTCAGGTTTTCCAGGTAGGGTTCCCTGTTGGCGACTAGGCTGAGAGTTCATAGAAGCGAATTGGCTCTCCAAAGCCCTGATCTTGTTGTTCAGCTCTGTGTAGGTACTGTCAATCTTGGAGTGCACTGTCTTGAACTCATGCCCAATATCCTTTGCAACTCTAGATTGAGCTTCCATGATCTGCTTGAACATTGACTCCATGTTTGAATCAGGAGCCTTTGATTGAGATGAGCTTCCTTGAGCTTGAGTAGACTGACTTGTGTTACCAAAACCAGGAGGGGCATTTTGCCTTTGCTGATAGTTCCCTTGTTGAGTGGTTTGCTTAGGTTGGTATCCTCCTTGCTGGTTGTTTGATAAGACCTCGGCTGGTAGTTGTTGTACTGAAAGTTAGGCTCCTTTCTGTACCATGTACCATTGTTGTTGATGAAGCAAAGTTCTTCTTGCCCTTCCAAACCATCAACCTCATTCACCTTAGGAGGAACCTCTTGATTAGGATCACCAACAAAGCTGACCTGCTCCTTCTTGGATTGGTTTGAAAGAACCAAATCCAACTTGTCTTGCAATGATTTGATATCCTTCTTTGTCTGCTGATCCTCACCTCTGCTTGCTCTATCATACTCCTCATTGTAAACTGAGTCACTCTTTGCCATGTTCTCCACCAGCTCCTCTGCATCCTGCTCAGTTCTGCCCAGGAAGAAACCATTGCTAGCTGTGTCAAGCCTATTTCTGCAAGATGGGAGAACTCCCCTGTAGAAGGTGCTAAGCAAGCTTTCCTTGGTGAAACCATGATGAGGACACTGAGCAATGTAGCTGTTGAATCGTTCCCATGCTTCACCAAAACCTTCTAGATTCCTTTGTTGAAATCCTGGAAATCTCATTCCTAAGCTTTGCAGTTCTTGAGTTAGAGAAGAACTTGGTGAGGAAGGCTTCTTTGCACTCATCCCATGTTCGGATGCTATCTCTTGAGAGACCCTTCTCCCATGTGTGAGCTTTATCTCCCAAAGAGAATGGAAACAGCCTAAGCTTCAATGCATCTTCAGAAACACCATTTATCTTGATGGTGCCACACAGCCGATCAAAGTTGTCCAAGTGATCTAGAGGATCTTCCAAAGCAAGCCCATGGTACTTGTTGCTTTGGATCATGTTGATCAAGCTTGACTTGATCTCAAAGTTGTTGTTCTCCACAGCTGGTGCTCTAATGCCAGCCCTATTTCCATGGATGTTAGGCTGATCATGGGCACCAATTGCTCTAGCTTGGCGCTGTGGATGTCGTGGTCCAAGGTTGGCAGCTCCTTGACCATCTTCAGCAGCTCTATCTTGAGGCCGGTTCTCCATGTCGAACCCCAACCTCTGAATGTGAGCCTGTTGCTCTTCTTCCCTTCTTCTTCTCACAATCTCCCTCTCAAGTGCAGAAATGTCTTCAACAATGGGAGCAAGGCTTGATAAACCTCTACTCCTCAAGTTCATACACCTGAAAAGTCAAAGAGAGAAAAGAGGCAAGAATCAATATCACAATAAAAATAAAAATGATTTAGTCTCAAGCAAGTTACTAAATCCCAATGTCACAATCAACTTAGAAGTTGGCAACGGCGCCAATTTGATAACAGGATTTTGCTAAGATCCTATTCAAATGTTGAAGTATAAAGGATGTCAATCCAATTCTAAGGGAATGCGAAGCACTAGGAATGCAAGACCATGCTTAAGCTAAATGCTATCAAGATGAGATGAGAAACTATCTAAAATAGGAATAAAAATGCAACAAAGCAAAAGACTTTCTTTGATTATGAGAATGAGAGGACTCATGGGATAAGGGAATATGACTTTGGGTGATCAAACTCAAACTAAAGTGCTAGCTTACAATCAATCTATCTACCTTAGGCCTAGACACAAGACTAAGCAAACTTTATCTCTAAATGAATGCTCATTTGCTTCCAAAACTCAAGCATCTAATCTCTTAGGTTGAATGTTTAGGAAGCAATCATTAAAAATAAGTCTAATAGCCATCTTAACACCTTTAACAACAAATCTCTTTGGTAGAGTATGTTAAAAGCTTAGGAGAGTTGGTTCAGACATTTCATCAAACACCTTGTGGGTGGGAAATGTCTAGAACTCAACTTTAGAGAGGCCAGCCCTAAAGAAGCATTATAAAACACTCTACTAGCAAGGAATAAGAAGGATCTACACCTAAACACCTTAGATCAAGCCTAATCACCCTTAATCTCCCTAACCCATGAATCCAAAAGTGGATCTACTCACTAATCACCATGATTACTCTTGAACCCATGAGGTTTCCAAGCTTAATCATGTTTAAGAAAGATCAATAAGAAATTATAAACACTCAAGAACACACAAGAAGATGATGATTTGATTCAAGGAAAGAACTTTCACCAAATGTTTTGTGTTTCTTAAGAGGAAAATAAGATAATCCCCAAAATAGAGATTACAAAGTATTTATAGGTAGGTTTAGGGTAAGAGAGATACATAGAATAAAAGACTAGAGTGCCCCTTGGATAAGGCTAATTTGGTCTTCAAAATGTGATAAAAATGACCCAAGGTCGAGTTGGGTCGAACCGACCCGGTTTGAGAAAACCAGATCGACCAAGCTTCTTCCACGCCCGCATCCCCATCCCGGTCCTGCATTCCGGTCTGAGCCCCACGCCCGGCTTCACTTCCCGGTCTCGTCTCTCCGGTCTTCCCTTCACGCCCGGTTCATCTTCCCCGGCCTCGTCTCTCCGGTCTTGCCCACACGCCCGGCTTCATCTTCCCGGTCTCGTCTCTCCGGTCTTGCCCACACGCCCGGGATGGTGATTCCGGTCTCGACCATTCCGGTCCAGTCGAGTATAAAAGAGTACTTGTTTGGCTGAGCATCATTCTTCACCTCTCTTGGATCTTTGAACTCTCAAACACTTCACATCATCTCATAGTATGCTCCAACACCTGATAGGGACATATGAATGCAATATGGATCCTAAAGACACTAAGATCTAAGCTATATGATCAAAATGCATAAGATATGAAAGCTAAAAACATGTAAATATGCAAGATATCAATGCACAAGCCGTTCGGAAGATAACCGAGAGGTCATTAAGAGAAACAGGCTCCTCTTTGACTTGTGTAACGAAATAAGAAAACATAGTCTAAAAATAACATAAGGTACTTATGTGGTTCGAGAGTATCAATGCTAGGTGATTTGATTAGCAAGACAAGGCCTCGTTAAAAACCTATCTTAGCAAACCCAGTGGGACAAAAACTAAGACAGGAAAAAGAGCACACTTCTCTCTTGCTAGCCTAGATGATACTCAGCTTTGATGGTGAGATAGCTTGGATGGTGATAAGGGTGTCTTGAAGTATCAAGCTTCCTCCAAGACATTCATCTTGATTCAGAGACTTCCTAAGTAAACCTCCAATGGCTTCTTTGAGCTTCTTAACCTCTAGCACGAGTCATTGGTCCTTCTGAAACTTCTAAGGTATCCTCTTGAGCTGGTTGATCCTTAGTCTCATCTTCTCCATCATCTATCTGGTCCATGATCACATCATCCCCTCCCTCTTGAAAAGGATTTGTCCTCAAATCTGGTTCATCTGCAATAAAAGGGATCAAGTCAGTAACATTTGAAACTATTACTCACGTTGTACTTACCTTGGAGATCCAGCTTGTAAGCATTGTTGCTGATCTTCCTTATGACCTCAAAAGGTCCATCTATTCGCGGCATGAGCTTAGACTTCCTTTCATCAGGGAACCTTTCATTCCTTAGGTGAACCCAAACTTGGTCACCTTCTTTAAAGACATCTCACGTTTGCCTTTGTTTGCATGCTTGGCAACTGCTTAGTCTTTTCTTCATATTATTACGCCTTGCTTGCTCATGGAGTTGTTGCACTAGCTCTGCCTTCTTCTTTCCGTCAAGACTAACTCTTTCACACTCAGGTAAAGGTATTAGATCTAAAGGAGAGGTGGGATTGAACCCATAAACAATCTCAAATGGTGAAAACTTAGAAGCAGAATGCACAGCATGATTATATGCAAACTCACAATGAGGTAAATAGTCTTCCCATGATTTCAAATTCTTTTTAATGAAATGCACGCAAGAGTGTTCCTAGAGTTCTATTCACTACTTCAGTTTGTCCATCAGTTTGCGGGTGACAAGTAGTAGAGAACAATAGCTTAGTGCCTAACTTAGACCAAAGTGTCTTCCAAAAGTAAACTAAGAAACTTAGTGTCTCTATCAGATACTATAGTTCTAGGCATGCCATGTAACCCACAATCTCTTTAAAGAACAATTAGAAACATGCAATGCATCATCAGTTTTGTGGCAAGCACAATGAAGTGAGCCATTTTGGAGAACCTA